>NW_027505574.1:0-79304 GCF_021521415.1 Bidens hawaiensis
CGGACCCCGTCCGATTTGGTTTCAAGTTGTTTGTTCATGCCCCGCATGAGTTCTGATGGGAGATTGTCGTCTCTCATGGCTTCGAGTTGAGCATCACGAATCTGATCTGGTAAGTTGGCGTGAATCGTGAGCTGTAATGCTCGCACTCGTCTAGGTTTATCGGTTTCTTTTCTGCTGAGAGCATCGGCCACTACATTGGCCTTGCCAGGGTGGTACTTGATGACACAATCATAATCCTTAAGTAGTTCTATCCAACGACGTTGTCACACGTTCAGCTCCTTCTGATCGTAGATATGTTGGAGACTCTTGTGGTCGGTATAAATGGTAAACTTGGTACCGTACAAGTAATGCCTCCATATCTTAAGAGCAAACACCACAGCTCTGAGTTCCAGATCATGGGTCGTGTAGTTCTTCTCGTGGATCCGTAGTTTTCGAGAGGCATAGGCTATAACCTTCTCGAGTTGCATCAACACGCAACCGAGACCCTGTATCGATGCGTCACAGTGCACCTCGAAGTTTTCTGTTCCCTCGGGAAGGGCTAGGATAGGGGCACTACAGAGTTTGGTTTTTAACTGTTGAAAGGCGGACTCCTGCGCGTCACCCCAATTGTACTTAGTACCCTTATGCGTCAATGCGGTGAGTGGTTGAGCAATCTTTGAAAACCCCTCAATGAAACGTCGGTAGTAGCCAGCCAGTCCTAGGAATTGTCGCACCTCAGTCGGAGTCTTAGGTGCTTCGCAGTTTTTGATGGCCTCTACCTTGCCGGGATCAACATGGATACCATTCTCATTAATCACATGTCCTAAGAAGTGAACCTCGCGAAGCCAAAATTCACTTTTCGAGAGTTGAGCGTACAGTTGTTCCTTCTTTAGCAATTCTAGAATCAACCTCAGGTGTTTTTCGTGGTCGGTCTTGTTCTTGGAGTAAACGAGGATATCATCAATAAAAACAATCACAAACTTGTCGAGGTACGCCTTGCATACTCTGCTCATGAGATCCGTAAATACGGCTAGTGCGTTGGTTAAGCCAAAAGGCATAACTGAAAACTCGTAGTGACCGTACCGAGTTCTGAAAGCCGTCTTTGAAATGTCTTCTTCGCGCACTCTTAATTGATGGTAAACAGATCTCAAATCGATCTTCGAGTAGTAACTCGATCCTTGAAGCTGGTCGAAGAGATCATCAATTCGGGGTAAGGGATAACGGTTCTTGACCGTCACAATGTTCAGCTCTCGGTAGTCGATACACATGCGAAAAGTCCCGTCCTTCTTTCGGACAAATATGACAGGGGTTCCCCATGGCGATGAGCTAGGTCGGATAAAACCTTTATCCGACAAATCTTGTAATTGTGTGGACAACTCTTGAAGCTCCGCCGGTGCGAGCCGATACGGGGCTCGTGCTATGGGTGCTGCACCGGGGGCTAAATCGATTTGGAACTCGACTTGTCGAATAGGTGGGAGTCCAGGCAAATCCTCTGGGAAGACTTCCGGAAAATCTCGCACAATCGGTATGTCATCGATTCGCTTCTCCTCCGCGGATTTCTCGACAATATGGGCTAAAATTGCTGGATGACCCTTTCGTAAATATTTCTGCGCCTTCATATGGGTGATGATGCTGGTGGTCATACCGTTCTTCTCACCCTGTATCGAGATAATTTCGCCAAAAGAGGTAGTGATGTGGACTATCTTGTCGTGACATATAATCTCAGCTCGGTTCTCAGATAGCCAGTCCATGCCGACAACGACATCAAAACTACCAAGTGTAAAGGGTATAAGGTCGATATCAAAGGTATGACCTGACAGTTTCAACTTACATCCCGCTAGTATGTGAGTTGTTTCTATAGACTTACCGTCGGCTAGTTCAACAGAAAACTTAACATCTAACGGGGGTTGGAGTTAAGTCTAAGAGTTTACTAAAGGCTTTCGATATAAAACTCCTATCAGCTCCAGTGTCAAACAAAACAGAAGCAAAACAGTCGTTCACAGGGAACTTACCGGTAACCACATTCGGATCGTTGCGGGCCTGGCCCGACCCAATGACGAAAGCTCTACCTTTACCATTGTTTCCGCCACTGTTGTTGCCTCCATTGTTCTCATTCTGCTTCAGTTTGGGACAATCCTTCCTGAAGTGACCCTCTTGACCACACTCAAAGCACCCTTTTGTCGCCGCAGGCTGTTTAGGAGCACCCTTTGCCGCTAGGTCTCCCCTACAGTCTTTGGACTGATGACCCAATTTGCCGCATCGCAGACACTTGATACAGTCACATGGGCCAGCATGGTGATAGTTGCACTTGTTGCATTTCGGGTACTTTCCAGCATAGCCACTCGAACCCTGTCCGCCACTGTTGTTATTGTTGGAACCCTGATTATTGAAGTTCCGAGCGAGTTCGGGTTTACGGTGGTGTTGTTGCTGTGAAGGGTTCGATGACGAGGACCTGGTGTTGTCGAATTTCCTCTTTCCATTACCCGAGTTGTTGTTGTTGTCAGTGATTGAGTTGTCTCGGGTTTTAGAGGTGGAACCTCTAGGTGGTAACGCACCTTGTGCCACTGCCCGGTCCGTCAGTTTGTGGGCTAATCGGATCGCTTATTGAATTGTAGCCGGTTTGGAAGACGTCACCATACCCTGAATTTGCGGTACCAACCCATCGATATACATCTCGATTCTCTTACTTGGCGGGTCAACCATTCGCGGACACATTACTGCTAGCTCTTGGGAACGGGTGGTGTAGGCTTCAATCTCGGAACCCACCATTTTCAACGACCAAAATTCAGACTCCAACTTCGCGATTTCCTCTCTAGGACAGTACTCTTCTCGCATCATATTCTTGAAGTCTTCCCAGTTCATAGCGTTCGCCAAATCCAATCCAAGAATTTGCACATTGGAGTTCCACCAAGTGAGAGCAGAATCTTCCAGTGTTCCAGCAGCAAATTTGACCCTGCTGGCGGGTGGACAGTTACACATTTCGAAAGCTGACTCTGTCTTCTCAGCCCAACGCAGGAAACCTATGGCTCCCTCAGTCCCCTTAAACGAATTGGGCTTGCAATCCAGGTAGTTCTTGAAAGTACAGGCTTCGGCTGGACCTCCGGCTTGATTCTGTACACGTGCAGCTAAAGCTGCCGCCGCATGATCATTCAATAGGGCTTGGAGTTCAGCTGCGGTTAGGTTGATGTTACCGCGACCATGCCCAGCGTTTCTTCCAGCCATCTCCTAGAATCACAGCATAAAATGTTAGGCATGAATTCTCGTTTTCATATGCAACACCATGCATGTAATAATAGGTAGGTAAGAAAGAAAAAGAAGCAAACATCACATCACAATCATATAATAATCCAAATAATAATTCATGATTAAAACCATTGTATCCGCTACAAAGTATTTAAAACCAATCCTTAAAATCATAGAAAATAATAGTTTGGATGGAGACAACCCCTCCATTTAGGTGTTATCATTCTTGGATGTCATCGTCTGAGGACACCTCTGAGTGTGCCTCCAGCTCAGCTGGCTCTTCCTCCGATTCCTCTTCGGGTTCCTCCTCGGGGTCTTCCTCGGGTTCTTCCTCAGGTTCTTCCTCGGTTTCTGCCGCGTTCTGGGCAATTTGCGTCTGTAAGATATCACAACGCCCTAGAGCTATCTCTGTCCGGGATCTCGCCACAAGAAGTTGCTCTTGTAAATCTATCATCTCGGCTTGCATTTTTCTCATTATCTTCATTTGTTGATCGTTAGCCTCCTGCGCTTCCCTCACAGCTGCTGTCAGGCGGGAAATTTCCTCCCTAGCCTCGGTTCCATCTCTTATCAATTCGGAAACGTTCGCTCTCGCCGAGCGCATAAAACCCACGTCACGCTCTAAACAGGAAACAACAGCTGCGAGAACACGCTCTATTGGTTCGGTTATGGGTCGTAGGGTGTTGGGGTATGCAGGACGGCTCGGGTGCGGTAGTGGGGGAACTTGCTCGCGGTAAACCATACGCCTGATCAGACTCGGGTACCAATCCCAGCTAACGTCGTCGTCGTACATGCCTCCAGATAGGCGACACCTCTTCGATGCAGGGGCTTCTAGTTCCGGGACTACTCGGGGTGGCGATGAGGTAGGTACTTGCGGTTCCTTTCCATGAGTATGAGTCACCTGGTCGGATGATGATGATGGTGGTGTCGACATCCCTACAGGATAAGTCGTGTATGCGCGCGTATGAGTGAATGAGGTAAAGAGATAAAGATAACGAAAGTCTAAATATAATATATATATATACATATATATATATATATATATATATATATATATATATATATGCAGTGCGTAAAAATTATAACTAATGGGTCGTTGTGGTTATAGTCTAGTATGCATGCAATTTCTAGTTCGCTATAACCAATGGCTCTGATACCAATCTGTCACACCCTCAAAATCCACTAACGGAGTTTTACCGTCAGAGAGTGTGAACTAACAGGATCGGAATCATTAGTTATAATCAAACATGATGTCAAAGTTTTCAAATCACAAAACCTTAAGTTTAAATAAGTGCGGAAGCGTAAATCATAACCAAATGTTGCGTCACACAGGACGACTTAAAACCAAATAAATAAAATTTCAAAACAAGTTTTTAAAATGATGGTGTTCAACGAATGCATGATCCTATACCGCGCGCCTGCCTCGGCTACCTGAGAATAACATACTAAAAGTGTCAACACAGGGTTGGTGAGTTCACAAGTTTACATAAATAAAGCGTTTGCGTTTACGTTTTGCGTTTGCTTTTGCGTTTTGCGTTACCAGATAGTGTTAAGTCAATTATATATCAATAGGTAGCTAGCCTATAAAACAAGTATTTACTAAGTGTTCGACACCGAAGCTGACTGTTTATCATATGCCTTGCCACCATGTCAACCACGACCATGGTAATGTATTAGCCAAGATTACACCCACTCGACCTACAGTCGAGTTTAGAGTTGGGTGTGGTTTGTCAAACCCAGTAGTACTACTCAACAGTGACTCGCTATTATCCAAATATTAACCGGTTCGATGTTATGAAGGACTTTGGTTGGTTTGTTTGCCACTTAGCCTTACAAGCGATATATAACCAATAACAAAATCTAAAGTGTTTGGAGTATGTTATCTCCCTCAAGTAAAAAACGTTTAAAAGAGTAAAAAGAGGAACGTGAAACTTACTGTTTGCGAAGAATTCAAAAACAAATCTGAGAGATGCGCGTCAAAGAAAATCCTCACTAGTGCTCTAAAACAAAAATGAGATTCTCTAAGTGTTTAAACTATTATTGAGTCTCTAGACTCGGCACATTGGTGACACGTTACATGTGTACCTATGCATGAGATACGTTTCGTGTTTCGTTTGTGAATTATGTGTGACTCGACAAACACATTGGTGACACGTTACAAAGACTTGATTATGGGTATATCGATCGGTCCAGCACGGATTGATAGGAAGCTTTTGAAAACACAGTGCACCCATGTAAATAAGGAACGAGATTAATACAGAGGTTAAACGAGCATCCCACACCCAGCCAGCGGGGAGGATGGCACTACTGGCAAAGACCGTCTGGCGAAAACGCCGCAGGCGCGAAGCGTGGTAGGCCTGCGCCGGGGGAGCATAGGGAGGAAAGGGAGCCCAGACGGTGACTTGTGCCTAGGGGTGCAATGAATTCTTTCCTTTTTTTCGGTATGCCACTCCGCGAGCTAGGATAAAATGATCAGATGCCCCTTTCGTTTACAACAACCTTAACCGCACAAGCCCTGGGGCTGTGTCTCGATCTCCTATGTGCGAAATCTAAGGGACTTGTTCCTATGGAGATTCCCCTTGGTCTAATTCCACGCCTTATGTATACAACTACTTAAGCATCAAAGACTAACATTGTACATTAATAGTAAATTATCTCCCCACAAGGGAAATTTAGTCAAAACATGGCAAATATCCATTAACAAACATGTTCCATGTATTTTCACATAGTTCAGCAGCAAGTTTTACCAAGACAGATTTCTACTTGAAAGATTACTCTGTTCAACAGATCATAACATATCAATTAATTCACCAAAAATCGTCACAAAAGGAGACATGAGTTAGGTTTCCAGAACTATTTTTATTGTATTTTTATTCCACATAGATTTCTCACAATGATCAAAACATTACAGTAAACTCACAGCAGTCAAAATTATGCGCAACAGAATATTATTTGTTATTCCTGTTAAATGGTAATTCCAATTAATGCAAGACCAATTGGGTTAGATTCTTAACTCAAAATTTTAACTTCCAGAAGTGGAACCAACCCATTTGGTTTTGTATTTTATGAGATATGATAATTTCAAAACAGCCTAACAGCAGACCCCACAATTCAGACTTGCACTACAGTTTTATAAAATAATAAAAGTTAACTTTTACACGTCCAAAAGTTACAAACTTGGACTTTATAGAAACTAGACTCAACCTAGTACACTGTAGTGTTAATAATTTCGACCAATTACCAGATTAACATTCAGCTACAGTCGTCTAAACATCAATTTAACAATCTGTCCAGTACCAGTTTACATCAAAACTCAACATAACAACAATCTATGAACCATAACCATGCATATAACACTCTAGACACAATATTTACCAACCATGCATATCAATTTTACGTTACACGCATAGTTAGGGTTTTACTTGAAGGTTTAAAAATCAAAGAACAAGTAATTAACAAGCAATTAGTTATCAATTCACTAGCAATTCATCATCAAACATACAATCAAACCCTAACTCATCTTAATCATCACTTTCAAGAATCTAGGGTTTTGATTAACCCATTCAATATCAAAATTAAACACATAGAATGCATAGAGAAGTAGTTAATTACCTATTAGCACCTTAATTCTTCAACAAAAGCTTGAAAAATCCTTGTATGTGTGTGTGTATGTTTACGGCATCCAAGAAGAGAGGGAGGGGGGGGGGGGCAATCGGTCTAGGGAGAGGGTAGGGGTGTAGGGTTTTTTTTAATTATTATAATAATAAGATGTTACACAATGGCCCCTCTACTTTTAGTTATTCAATTTCTAGTGTAAATAATAACTCTTGTCTCTTGAATTTAGTATTCCACATAACTTATCTAGTAGCATATAGATTAACACACAATTATCAAGTATTTGTTGTTTTGATATTTGTCGTTTGTTCACCAATGGTTTGAGTAGACTTGTGTGCGTTTCGGTGCAATCCCGAAAGACTACATGTGTAGTGATTGTCAAGCGTTATCTAAACCCTAGTTTAAATGTAATGAGATATGCGTTACAGTTCGTGTGATCTTAAGTTTGAATTAACGGAGTTTGAATTAACGGAGTTAACCTGAAATTACGAGTGTCACACAACCCATGTAACCACACCTCCACCACAAACTACCTAGCCTGACCCGTACCGAGCCTCACCCATAACCACATCCCGTAAAGTAGCCGCCATGAAAGGAAAGCAAATCCATGTACCCAAACTCAAAACCAAAAACAAGCCCAAGCACACCCCAAGAAAACTACACGACTCACCCGTAACCTCCCCCGACATTTCTCCCTCACAATGAGACCAACCCATCCAAGGCTTGTCCTTACCAGAAATAGACATGCCCGTATCCCCACTTGTTCAACCCGAAACTGAACCAACCCATACCTCAACCATCCATCAAACCCAATCACCAAACAATACAACCTCACCTGTAGCCTCACCATTTAGGTCACCAAGATTCACATCAACCTTCTCCTCACCACTTCGAACCTCATCTGTTGGAGCTCCACATTCACATCCTCACCAAGTGCCTAAACCTTATCCATTTCCACCTCAACCCAATCAGAAATGAGACCTCAACCCAAGCCTTAACCTTACGTTTAGCCCTAACCACATTACTCCAAACCCAAAACATAACAATACCTTCCCATACCACAACCCAACCTACACCTTCAACCACACCTCCCATAACTACCAATACCCAATATTTTATGCCATCCCTCTATCCAGTGGTAGATTAAAGAAAGCTCCGGTGTACACGGATACTACCTTTGATAGAATTCAAGCTCTAGGGGAATTGAACGCTAAGCGTGCTGAACGAGAAAATGTTATGATTGAATATGTTAATGGTCAAAATAAGAAGGGTATTGAGGCAGAGAATGAGAAGGTTGTGTTGGTGGAAAGGGTGGCGAGACTGGAGGATGAAAGAGAGACTGATAAAGCTCTCATTGAGAGTCAATGTCTATGGGATGAAACTCCCTAAAGACGAATTGATGGTCATCAAGCCTTGTTGACTATTCAATCACTGACTGCTGCTAAGAGTCATGATGAGACGTTGAGACTTGAATCAAGGGTCTCTTATCTTGAGAATGATTTGCCATCCTCTTCTCAAGTTGAAACATGTCTGAGAAGCGAGTTCGGGATGGAGATTGACCGTATGAGGGCTAATATTGAAAGAATAGATTCAAGGATTAGGTTCCTTGAAAATGAACAAGGGTCATCGGAAACTCTTGGAACTTTTATAACCAAGAATACCGAACTCAGGGCTGAAATCGATTGGTTAAAATCAAGGTTGGAGGAGTAGAGCCGTCTAAATGAGGCTTAAATAAAGAAAAATGAAGATCTGGCTAGTAAGTACCTTACTGAGTATGAGATATGGAAAATGACTGATCAAGATTTAGAGAATCTCAAGGCTCGGTTGAATTTCATCTTTGGAAGTTGGGTGAATTCTGAAGATGAAGTTAAAGGTAAGAAGAAAACGGTAGGCCAGTCTGTTGTGGCCGATATTGGTGTGGGTGCGAGTGGTGTTGGTGCCGTTGGTGAAAATGGTAGTGGAGCTGGTGTCTGTTGGTGCATTTTGTGACCGTCGCTATGCAATTCTGATCAGCGGAAACGAAGGACGAAGTTAGAACAACTTCGCCATAGGCGAAGTTGTAACAACTTCTACCATAGGCGAAGTTAGAAAACTTCGCCATAGGCGAAGTTATAACAACTTCGCCTACAGGCCCAAGCCCGCGAAGTTATATATATATATGTGTGTCTTGTTTAGGTTTGGTAATCCAAAAATTAAGAGTGTTTTGTGATCAGTTTATTTGTCTAGAGAGAAACCGAGAGGGTGAGTCGTGTGGGACGACCCGAGGTAGAGCTCACCTCGGGTCGGCCGTCATTTGTTTTCATGTTTGGTATGTAAGTGTTTCGGTTATTATATAAAATATCTGCAAATGTGTTTATCCCATTCGTGTGTTTGTTCGTGTGTTTGTATGTGTGTAATCGTGTTCTTTGTCTTCTACACCATTAAACGAGTCTAGGAGGATTCCGCACTCCTAGACCTTGTGCGGATCTCGTATCGATCAGCGACGCCCCGGGGGGACTTACAAGTGGTATCAGAGCCTTAGGCTCTTATGCTATGGTTCGAGATCTACGTTTTGGTGTTTCTGGAACGTTTCTGATTCGTTTCTGGCCGAACAGCCGCCGCAGGCAAAGTTATGGGGTTCAGGCGATGTTGTCGCTTAAATTTTAGGGTTTAGGCGAAGATATAAGGTTAAGCGAAGTTATTCACAACTTCGCCTACCTCACAAGTTCGTTTATCTCAGGCGAAGTTATCTGCCAGGTGAAGTTATGGACAGGCGAAGTTATGAACAGGCGAAGTTAAGGAGGGGCGAAGTTGACTTTTAGGCGAAGTTGACTTTAGGCGAAGTTAAAAAAAAAAAAAGTGTTTGGAGTTTTCGTCTGTATGGCCAGGTGTACACGATTATTGTGAGACCGAAGACGTTGTTTCGTCAACGAGTGAAACTTGTTATCTCTTGGTCTTACGTGTGAACAAATACGTGTCAACTCTGGATTTGGAGTTGAGGTTGTGAATGGGATATTGATTGAAACTGGATATTGACACATATTTGGGTGTTTGTGGGCAATGAATAGTTGTTGTTCGAGGTTGAGCAACTGAAGAAAGTCAAATTGAACTGAAGGTTTTCGTCATTACTGGATTGCGGTCAGAGCATATTATTTATGTTATTTTCAAGGCGTTTGAGAATTGGATCCTGAAACGTGATGCTTATTTATTAAAGTGAAAATTCTGGAACAAGTTGGATTTAATCGGGAATTAAAGTGTTTATGTTCTTGATCGTTATCCCTGGTGATTGAAGATGCTTCGGATTAATTAATGGTCATGTGTGTTAGATTCTGTCAAGGTGGTTTTGTGATGAAATTGATCACTTGATGTTGAGTAGTTGAAGATTAAACCTTATCGTATGCCGACGTGTTGGTGAAGTTGTGGAGGGAGCCCAACTTCACGTGTTGGTGAAGTCAGAAGGACTTCACGTGATTGGTTGAGATGATCAATTAGGCACGGGGATGCATGCATTTCAAAGACCTCAATCTATATAGTCGGAGAAGCTTACACTGAAGGGGAGATCTGATATGGAAGACGTTGGGTGATTGGTAGATTTGTGAAGCTACAAGACAGTTTCAGACACGGCTGGTTGAAGAGCAAACAGAAGATCATCAGTTAAGAGGGAGTCTGTTGGTGCATGTTTTGTAACAGATGATCTTTTGTGTTTGTTAGAATTGAGAGCAACGGTCAAAGGGGAGTCTGTTGGTGCATTTTGTGACCGTCGCTATGCAATTCTGATCAGCGGAAACGAAGGACGAAGTTAGAACAACTTCGCCATAGGCGAAGTTGTAACAACTTCTGCCATAGGCGAAGTTAGAACAACTTCGCCATAGGCGAATTTATAACAACTTCGCCTACAGGCCCAAGCCCGCGAAGTTTATATATATATGTGTGTCTTGTTTAGGTTTGGTAATCCAGAAATTAAGAGTGTTTTGTGATCAGTTTATTTGTCTAGAGAGAAACCGAGATGGTGAGTCGAGTGGGACGACCCGAGGTAGAGCTCACCTCGGGTCGGCCGTCATTTGTTTTCATGTTTGGTATGTAAGTGTTTCGGTTATTATATAAAAGATCTGCAGATGTGTTTATCCCATTAGTGTGTTTGTTCGTGTGTTTGTATGTGTGTAATCGTGTTCTTCGTCTTCTACACCATTAAACGAGTCTAGGAGGATTCCGCACTCCTAGACCTCGTGCGGATCTCGTATCGATCAGCGACGCCCCGTGGGGACTTACAGTGTCGCCTTTAATTGTGGTGACACAATGGTGGTTGGTACGGTTGTTGGTGCCAGTGTTGTTTGTTCTGAAGCCGTTCTTGTGATTACTCCGGCTGTTGGAGAAACGGCCACAGGAAACAAGGATGAAGAAGAAGGTGATGACGAGGAGGAGACTGAGGAAGAAGATAGTGATGATGATGATTATGATGAGGAAGAAGATGAGGATGCTCTTCATGACAGTTTTGATAAGCCGGTTAATGATGATGACTTGGATGGTAATAACGGTGATGGTGACGGAGGTGCAGGTGTTGGTGGTGGCAGTGAGCAGGAAACAAACTGCTCCACACGATGACAC
This sequence comes from Bidens hawaiensis, assembly GCF_021521415.1. Classification (NCBI taxonomy): domain Eukaryota; kingdom Viridiplantae; phylum Streptophyta; class Magnoliopsida; order Asterales; family Asteraceae; genus Bidens; species Bidens hawaiensis. The sequence goes on from NW_027505574.1 coordinate 11,419, forward strand.
ACCACGGGATGACCCCAAGTATGGTGATCATGCCAAGGAGACAAGAGATCGGGATGCTACATTGGAAGAAGACTTTATGTTTGCTTTTGTTTTCTTAATCTTGCTGGTACCGATTCTCAAAAAAAGGAAAAAAGCCTTAGTGACGAAATAAGCTACTCCCTAAATCCAGACACTTCGGGTCATGTTGTCGAAGAACATGTTCAAGAGCCTGTTAATGTGGAAGCTCTCCCGGAAACCGGTGCTAAAACTTCCCAACTGTAGTCAAGAAAGAAGAAGTGGCACACTATCTCAAATTGTGCTAGCATGCGTGGTAGATACTCTTCATACCACGGCGACTCACTCATTCTTTATGCCAAATGGCATGCGAATAGTGAGTGTTGGGCAATAAGAAGGGAAAACAGTGATCTCACCTAGCTGCACAACATGGAGCTGCATAATCTATCTCAGTTATATATGAACTTCTTCAGAGGAGCTGCATGTGAAGGTTAAAGTGAAAAGAAGCTTGAAGGATGTCTCAAGCGTTATCTACACCGAGAGTGGAAGAGAGGCAACCCAAACTTCAAACTCAACAAAGGTAGATCTTATTTGCACCCAACAGAGGTGGATCCAGTCAGCGGGAAGAAACAGAACGAATTGCGTTGCAATATGCCAAAAGAAGTTAGGGAGGGTGAGCTATCTATGATGGTGAACCATTCACGCCCAACATACTTCATGATTCGTATGTTGGGATTTCGACAATGAGAATGGAGAGACTTTTATCCGGTGTCCAAGCATACATCCCGAGTGTTTGACGAGAATGAGCTCATGGGTCTCAGCAAGGGCTTCGATTATGAGACCGACTGAAGATGGAAACCAAGGAAATAACAGTAAAGACTACAGGGAGATTGTTAGGCCCCATTTTGTTGTTTAGTCTTTTGTATTATTTCTTGTTGTATTTGGATAGATTTCAGTTTCTTTATGTTTGTCTGGGCCCGAGGCCATCTAAACTGAGCCCATTGAGCCAGTTTTAATAGAAAAGTACATGGTATGCTCACACCTATAGAGCATACCCATGCACACACAACCTTTTTGCCAAAAACTTTATCTTTTCCTCTCACCAACTCTCTCATCTCTCTCTTTCTTCTTTTTACGGTAATAACCAAACACTTAGAAAGATCTGAGATCTCGGTTCTCTACTAGTGATTTTCGCTAGCTAGTAATTGAGATTGATTCAAGAACATTGTTGTTTGATCTCATCTCTAGGACCTAGGCCCTGTTTTGTTGTTTAGTCTTTTGTATTATTTCATGTTGTATTTGGATAGCTTTCGTTTTCTTTATGTATGTCTGGGTCCGAGGCCATGTAACGTGAGCCCATTGGGATGGTTTTAATAGAAAAGTGCATGGTATGCTCACACCTATATAAGTTGGAGCATACCCATGCACACGCAACCTTTTTGCCAAAAACTTTATCTTATCCTCTCACAAACTCTCTCCTCTCTCTTTCTTCTTTTTAAGTTAATAGCCAAACACCTAGCATAATCCGAGATCTCGGTTCTCTACTAGTGATTTTCGCTAGCTAGTAATTGAGATTGATCCAAGAACATTGTTGTTTGATCCCGTCTCTAGGATCTAGGCCCCATTTTGTTGTTTAGTTCTTTGTTTTATTTCATGTTGTATTTGGATAGCTTTCGTTTTCTTTATGTATCTCTGGGTCCGGCGCCATGTAATGTGAGCCTATTGGGTCGGTTTTAATTGAATAGTGCATTGTATGCTCACACCTATATACGGTGGAGTATACCCATGCACACACAACCTATTTGCCAAAAACTTTATCTTATCCTCTATCTCACCAACTCTCTCCTCTCTCCCTCTATTTTTTTTTCAAAATCCGTGATCCCGGCTCTCTACTAGTGATTTCCGCTAGCTAGTAGCTGAAATTGATCCAAGAACATTGTTGTTTGATATCGTCTCTCGGACCTACACTTCCAAGTTTCGAGTGGGCAATCCGCTTCGGGTCATGTTAGGTCATACAATAGAAACTCTATATTTAATCATTCAACTCACCATTCTTACACATAAAAATTATTTTTTTGAATTAACAAAGACAAGATGCGAGGGGAAAGATGAGTACCTCAAATTCAAATACATAATTCACATCATAAAAACATGCATATTCCTAATTCATGAAAGAAGACCAAGTTCAAGCACAATAACTCCAAACCCTAACATACCAAATTGAAAAAAACAAAACAAAACAAACGCCGAACATGTTGCTTGCCTAATACCTAATTGTGATTCGTGAGCACTCGTGACTCAACCCCCCGCCTAGTGGTCTGAGTCTTCTTTGAACCTATTTTTGACTTTGTTCGATTCCAATTTTTACACCTTAGCGCCAAGACAAAAACTCCATTGGGCTAGGAGTAAGGACTTATTGTTATTTTTTTCCTTTAAAAATCATTTAGGCTTTCTCTTTTTATTTTATTATTTATTTTTTATTGGGCTTATGGGATTTTCTTTACGTTTATTAGGTGAACAGTTTCTGTTCTTTAGCTTTAAGAAATTATTTTTAAAACAATTTAGACGTGGCCAGACACAAATAATATGGATGGCCGAACTCAATACATATATTTTCTTTGACTTTTTGGGGAAAGTTACCCTAGAAAGAGAAAACATTTGATGACCCGAGGCCCACTTTAGCCCCTTGAATGATGACGAATCCCATCCGGCCTCTTTATGCGCACCCTCTCAAAAAGGTCTGTTATAGTGGAAATCTCCAGCTCTTTGATCGAGACATTTTACATACATTACGTTGCACATTAATGTTATATTAAATTTTGTTACAAAGTAAATTACTTTTAACAAGTTTCTTCTATTTTAGAGGTATCAAGAGAACATGAAATAAAACGATGATTTATATAAAGAAACATCGCAATGACGCTTTTATGTTATATGAGGTTAATACCAAGAAAATGATTAGCTCTTCGTGATCTAGCTACAATGGAAGGTTAAATTATTAGTTATTAAAGCTGTTACACCCTCAAAATCCACTAACGGAGTTTTATCGTCAGAGGGTGTGAACTAACAGGATCGGATTCATTAGTTATAATCAAACCATTAAACAAAGTTTTCAAACCACAAAACGTTTACGAGTAATTAATGCGGAAGCGTAAAAAAAACCATAAAATAAATGTTGCGTCACGCAGGACGACTTAAAACCCAATGATAACAGTTTAAAATAGTTTGCATAAACAAAAGCGTTTTCAAGCAATGCATGATCCTATACCGCGCGCCCGCCTCGGCTACCTGAGAATAACATACTAAAAGTGTCAACACGAGGTTGGTGAGTTCACAAGTTTATATATAATAAAGTGTTCAGCGTTTTGCGTTACCAGATAGTGTTAAATCAATTATATGTCGATAGGTAGCTAGCCTATACAACAAGTATTACTAAGTGTTCGACACCTAAGCTGACTGTTTATCAAGTGCCTTGCCACCAGGTCATCCAGACCATGGTAATGTGTTAGCAAAAATTACACCCACTCGACCTCCAGTCGAGTTTAGCGTTGGGTGGGGTTTGTTAAACCCAGTAGTACTACTCAACAGTGACTCGCTATTTTCCAATACTAAACGGTTCGATGTGTAGGACTTCAATTGTTTCGTTGCCACTTAGCCTTTACAAGTGATATATAATTTACTAACAAAATCTTAAAAGCGTTTTCGGAGTATGTTATCTCCCCCAAATGAAAAGCGTTTAAAGAGTTTAAAAAGGGGTAAGTGAAACTCACTGTTTGCGAAGATTACTAAAAACCAAAATCCGAGAGATGTGCGTCACAGAAAATCCTCACTTGCGTTCTAAGACACAAAAATGAGATTTTTTTCTAAGTATCGGAACTATTATCGAGTCTCTAGACCCGGCACATAATTCCTAAGCACAAAAATACGTTTCGTGTTCGTTTGTAAATCGTGTGTGAATTAACAAGCATATTTGTGATACGTTACACGTGTGAGTAACTACTTACGCGTCAAGTGTTAATAGCGTACGTATCTAGCAATTATTCCCCGCAAGGACAATTTGGTCAAAACATAACAATTAACTAGCAACTAGCACTTTTCATGTATTTTCACAAAGTTCAGCAGCTAACTTTACCGAGACAGATTACTACTAGTAAAGATTACTCTAATTCACAGATCATAACTCATCAATTAATTCATCAAAAATCATCACAAGAGCACACATATGTTAGGTTTCCATAAAATATTTTATTCTATTTTTATTCCACATAAACTTCTCACAATGATCAAAACATTACAGCAAACTCACAACAGTCAAATTCATGCGCAACAGAATGTTATTTGTAATTCCTGTTAAATGAAAAATCCAAAAAATGCAAGACCAATTGGGTTAGGTTCTTAACTCAACAAGTTAACTTCCAGAAGTGGAACCAACCCATTTGGTCTTGTAGTTCATGAGATATAATATTTACAAAACAACCTAACAGCAGGTCTCACAATTCAGATTTGCACAACGTTTTTGTAAAATCATAAAAGTTAAATTTTACATGTCCAAAAATTGCAAATTTATATTCCTTTGAAACTAGACTCAACATAGCACCTTGTAGTGTTAATAACCTCGACCAATTTCCACATTAACATTTAGTTACAGTCAATTGAACATCAACAACACAATCTGTCCAGAAACTGTTACATCCAACTCAACATGTTAACCATCTATAGACCACAATCCGTTCATATGACATTCTAGACACCATAATCACTATCCATGCACATCAATTACACACCACATACATGGTTAGGGTTTTACTTGAACTCAACAACAAAGAAACAAGCGATTAACATGCAATAACATCGATTCTAGTTATCAAATCAACAATCAATACTTAATTAAACATCATCTAATCAAAACAAAGCATATGAACACCATATATATGATTTTCGGATTCTAGGGTTTATAATTAACCCATTCAAACTCAAAATTAAGCATGTAAACTACATAGGATAGTTGTTTATACCTTCCTAGCACCTTAATCTTCAATTAAACTTGAAAGATCTTGTGTGTATGTGTGTGTGTGATTGACGGCAGCCAAGAACAAGGTGGAGGGGGGGGGGGGGGGGGGGCGGGCGATCGGTGTTGAGGGAGAGAGAGAGAGTGTTAGGGTTTAGGTTAATATTATTATTTATAATAACGTGTTACATCTAGGTCTCTCAACTTCTATTTTGTACTTTTCTAGCTTATTTTAACTAGTTCTTGTTTCTTGTCTAACATCACACATAATATAATCATGTATCACATATGTCTAACACATAATTATCACATAATTATTGTTTTGAAGTTTTTCGTTTATTCATCAATGGTTTGCGTCAACTCGTTTGCGTTTCGGTGCAATTCCCGAAAGACTACACATGTAGTAATTGTCAAGCGTCATTTAAAACCTTAGTTTAAATGTAATGAGATGTGCGTTAAAGATCCAATGATCTTAAGTTTGAATTGACGGAGTTTGAGTTAACGGAGTTAACCTGAAATTGACGAGTGTCACAAAAGCAAACACAAATATAAATTATTTGTCCATTGTTTTGTTACACCAATCGAGCCCTTGTTCCGGGAAAACTCCTTCATACTTCATGTTAAGATTTGTGTTGTTGGCACTCGACACTGCATTCCATATTTTAGTCTATGCCTTTCCAAGTAAAATTATACGTATTGTATCTCGATTGTCTCACGCTAACACAATTTTTGATATCCGTGATGGAGGGCATGTCATGATGATTAGGGGCGTAGGTTTTATATACGAGACGAAGTCAAGTGACTCATTGATTTTGAAATTTATTAAGAGCTTATGGCATCAATCCTTATTCATAATTACCCGACTATTTATTAGTTGTAGGACATAAGTTGGAGTTGTATGAATATGTATAAAGAATTGATTTGAGAGATATTATGATAAAAGAAGGTGTACTATATTCAATAATAAACATGACTATAAATAACCTTACAAGAAGAAACATGTGAAAACAAATTAATAACAATAAGATACTAGGTCCAACTAAAGAACCGGTTAAACTGACTTCCACTTCCCACTAGAATCGGTCAAACCCAACAACCCAAATCATTATGGACAAAACGCGCAGTTTCTAAAACATTAGTATTATCCATTTAACATGCAATCTATTATTCGACCCGATAACGTGCGGACCCGTGACCCGTAACCATCAAGATTAACCCAACATTCACCCCCGTAATATTGATCTCGGTCCACCTTCTTGCTTCGCATACTTGCTCTTCCTACACGAACCACACGAGTTCGATCTTACTCTTTTTGTTCTCTTCTTGGTCACCAATTTTGGCAACACCGTGGTCTTCTCCATTAGGACCTACTGCCATAAGTGCTTCACACAAATACTTTTACAAATCACAGTTGTACTTCTCACTCACACAAATGACAGTTATTCTCGAACCATCTCGACTTTTCACGAACACCCAAACTTCAGCTAGTTCACGTCCAAAGTCTTCTCTAACCATATCAACCTATCCTGGACACCCAACCTTCAGCGCGGTCACGTCCAAAGTCTTCTTGGTTCCACCAAAATCAATTTCACTACACTTGTAACATGTAACATGGCATCCCGTTGGAACCCCTCATTAACATCCAGACTTTTAACGGATCGACGACCTCTCCCGGGCCATATCCAAAGCCGATCGATTTGAACTCCAACACCATAATGTTTAACCGTGTAGTTCTCCTATCTCTTCTTACCTTGACACTCGTACCTTTTCCGATCAAACCTGTTTCTTGAGGCCTCTCCACCGGACAAGAAAACAAAGCCACCCGCTTATAACGTTTTCTTTCAACTGCTAAACGAATTGAATTCAAAGCCACCCGCTTTGATAAATCCCTTACGCTCATTCTTCACGCACCTACTCCGGTCTCCCCTTATCACGAAACAACCCGATCAAGGCACCATGTTGTCACGTTTCATTTTCATCGGTTGTATTCAAGTTGCGCAAACCTGCAACTACAAACCAAACAGCCATGAACTTTCGTCCTTTCATCACTACTAACAGCCTCGGAAATAAGTGTTTATCACCGATCACTCCCGTCGTCTCAACTGGTACGTCTACCATGACAACGGCTTAACCGAAACACCTTAACGCCTTTGTCTTTTGCTGTTAAACACCCCCGAAACAACACCTACTTTTCCGCACCTTCTTAACCTTCATTTTGATCGGTTTCCGCAACTGCGTTTGCCCCGCAGTCAAGGGTTACACCCTTTCTCGAAACCGACTCTCAAACCGGCCTTCTTCCCGAGCCCTAAGCTCTGATACCAAATGTTGGATCAGCCCCAAATTAACACACAATACACTCACGTATATATGTATGAATATGTATAAAGAATTGATTTGAGAGATATTATGATAAAAGAAGGTGTACTATATTCAATAATAAACATGACTATGAATAACCTTACAAGAAAAAACGTGTGAAAACAAATTAATAACAATAAGATACTAGGTCCAACTAAAGAACCGGTTAAGCTGACTTCCACTTCCCACTAGGATCGGTCAAACCCAACTACCAAAATCATTATGGACAAAACATGCAGCGTCTAAAACATTAGTATTATCCATTTAACATACAATCTATTATTTTACCCGATAACGTGCGGACCCGTGACCCGTAACCATCAAGATTAACCCAACATTCACCCCCGTAATCTTAATCTCGGTCCACCTTCTTTCTTAGCATACTTGCTCTTCCTACACGAACCACACAAGTTCGATCTTACACTTTTTGTTCTCTTCTTGGTCACCAATTTTGGCAACACCGTGGTCTCCTCCATTTGGACCTACTGCCATAAGTGCTTCACACAAATACTTTTACAAATCACAGTTGTACTTCTCACTCACACAAATGACAGTTCTTCTTGAACCATCTCGACTTTTCACGGACACGCAAACTTCACCTAGTTCACGTCCAAAGTCTTCTCTAACCATATCAACCTATCTTGGACACCCAACCTCACCGTAGTCACGTCCAAAGTCTTCTTGGTTCCATCAAAATCAGTTTCACTACACTTGTAACATGTAACATGGCATCCCGTTGGAACCCCTCATTAACATCCGGACTTTTAACGGATCGACGACCTCTCCCGGGCCATATCCAAAGCTGATAGATTTGAACTCCAACGCCATAATGTTTAACCGTGTAGTTCTCTTATCTCTGCTTAACTTGACACTTGTTGTTGGTACATGATGTCAGTAGTTCAGTATATAGTGTCTGTAATTGAGTCGTTTAGATTTGTATTTTGTATTAAGCGAAGTTAGCTAACAAGTTCGCTGATATAGGCGAACTTGTTAGATAAGCGAAGTTAGTGACAACTTCGCCTGAACATGCGAGGCGAAGTTGTCGTGGTTATATAGCCTTAGGTTACGGCTGAGTTAGTAACGAAGTTTTTAGTTTACGTGTTTACGAGTTGTGTAATCAGTGATTGATATCACGTGTTTCCAGTTGCAATATACAACGTGTCTTTGCTTATTGTAACGTGTGTTCGATCGTGTTAAGGTATATCGTCTTCTACGCTCGTAACGTCTTACGTAGGGATTCCGCACCTACGTAGAACGAGATATTCCGTGTAGATCCGGCTGGGAACCTACAATTGGTATCAGAGCTTTTGCTCGTGATTGTGTGCTTCGGGATTATCACGCGGGTGTAGAAATCGTTCCGTTCGACTATTCGAGGGACGAGTTTACCGAGTTTTTGTGTCCTACTCACCTCCCATCATCATAAACAACCATAACACCTTCACAAACCTCGCAAAATCCAGAAATCAAACATGCAAAACCATCGTGTTCATCAGGCGAAGTTGCCGTCACTGTTCGTAGGGTTTCGGCGAAGATATAAGGTTAAGCGAAGTTATCCACAACTTCACCTACCTCACAAGTTCGCCTAAGCGAAGTTACCCACAACTTCGCCTAGCTTACAAGTTCGCTTAACTTAAGCGAAGTTATTCTCAACTTCGCCTTTTCAGGCGAATTTAAAAAGGGAGCGAAGTTTAAGAATCAGCGAAGTTAAGACTTAAGCGAAGTTATCCACAACTTCGCCTACAGTACTGTTAAGAATAAAATTTTTTTTTTTCGGGTTTCTTTGTGTTTCGTGAAAGATGACTTCAATAAATATTACGGAACTGGTGAAGATGGAAGTGGAAGCGGGTTCAGCTACTAAGGCACCGAAGATGCTGAAAGGAACCGATTTCGTGGCTTGGAAGGATCGGTTTGAGCAATATGTCAAATACCAAGATGCTAAGATGTGGGTGTGCATACAAGATGGTTACATTCCACCAACTGCTGAGTATGAGGGTCGTGATCAGATTAAAAAATACAAAGAGATGGAAGAAGAAGAAGAAAAGAAAATGTATGAGGCTGAAAGCAAAGCTCATGCAGCGATAACAATGGCTCTTCCACAAGAGATTCTTCACACCTTCAGGAAGTATAAAACTGCTAGAGAGCTTTGGGAAGCACTTGAAAACCGTTTTGAGGGTAATGTGGGGATTCGTGCATCAAAGATTAAACTACTTAAAACCCAATTCTCGGTATTCAAGTACTTGAAGAATGAATCACTTGATGATATCATCATTAGATATTATCATCTGATGACCGAACTCAGCAACTATTCCATTACTTACAAAGAAGATGAGATCGTTGAAAAGCTTCTTGATGCTCTCCCACCGAAATGGGAGATGTACACTGTCTTGATGAGAGAAGACAAAGAGTTTGCCGACTATGACTTGGAAACAGCAGTCAACAAACTACGAACTTTTGAACTTAACATGGTTCGAAAAGAGACACCAACTGATCAGGTTCAGGATCCAGGAATGTATGGTGCAAAAGTTAACTCAAGTTCAAGTTCGAAGTCTGAATCGTCTGCTTACTACTCAAAAGGAGACTCGGGCACTAACTCAACACATGAAGGTCATGTATCTCTCAACATGAATGGTGATGTGTGTTTTGTAGCTGGTGGATCAAATGCTTCTAAACCTCAAGCAACCAAGGGTAGTTTTTCCTCAAGTGTTCCTAACAACAACTACTCTAAGATGCCCATGAGTGTTAAATCTGCTGAACAGCAGTTTGCTCTCTATGCATCTTTCATTGCTTCGTATGAAAATTACATTCAAGGTAAGATTGTTGATCCTGCAACGTTAGACGAAGACTATGATCAGATCGATGCTGATGATCTGGAAGAGATGGATCTGGAGTGGCAGATGGCGATGATTGTGAGAAGGGTTAAACGGTTTATGAAGAAGACTGGTAGGAAGTTTGTTGGTGAAAAACCAGGTTTTGACAAGTCAAAGGTGCGATGTTATAACTGTCAACAAAATGGACACTTTGCGAAAGAGTGAACAAATGAACGTGTAGAACGCAGTCAGAACAGGTCTACACAGCAGAGTGGGGGTGGTAATGAGAATAGAGCCATGATATCCGGACAGAACGGGGAGTACAACTGGAATCTGCATGTTGAGGAAGTGTTTGAACAGGCTAATTTGGCGAACATCGAAACTGCAGAAAGTGAGAAGGTGACTGGAGAAAATCAAGCTTTCATGGCCGATGTGACAGATCAGCTCTCCGAGGTAAGTACTAAACTCCCTTGTACTAAATGTGAAAATCTGTCTGAACAATTTACAACTATAACTGATCAGTTTGTTAGTTTGGATGCTCAATTTAAAACATTAAAAGAAGATCATCATTTCACTAAAGCTAGAGAAACAGTTATAAAGTAAAAATAAAAGCTAGTGAGAAAGATATTAGGAGTCTTAAAGCAAATTTAGCTGAAAAAATTCAAGTAATTGATCTTAGCTATGAAGTGTTAGAAGAGAAAACCAAACTAATAGCTGAAAGGGATAAACAGATAGCTGATCACCAGGTGAAAGTGGTGGAACTAAACAGGAAACTTGAGCAATTCAGAAATTCCTCCGCTATACTTGATCACCTCGTTAGTGATCAAGGTTCCCCAGTTAAAAGGGGAGGAATTGGATATCATGAAGTTCCACCACCGTACAATCATAATTACACTTATGATACTAGTAATCATAAATCTGTTGATGTTGATTTTGGTCAGACAGTTCCGGTTAAGGTTACTATTAAAGAACAAGAAGTTAGTAAAGGCGAAACAAGTAAGCCTGTTTCGAATGTTAAGATTTCTGCTCCTAGTCCTATCTCATCAAACTCGGACAAGTCATCCGAGCCGAGAGAGACAAAGGAAGATGCAGTGTTAACAAAAAGTGGAGAGAAACATAAAACAACTGAAAAGAAATCTCCACTAAACCCATATGTCCCACCATATGTGAGACAAATGGGCAGTAATGCAGCCTCAATATCTAAAACAACTATTGAAAAGAAAGTTGAATATAGGAGTCGTTTCAGATGTAATCAATTAGGACACCTAATTGCAGATTGCCCTCTGAAGCAGAGATTCAGAGGTGTGAGGCCTTCGAAGACTGAGAACAGAACTAACCGTAATCACTATAATGGTAAAAATGAAAACTCATCAAAGTTCAGAAATAGGACTAATCCTGGTTTTCAAAGAAATCAATCTCAGTTTTTCACTGCTAACAACCAAACCATAAGTAATAATTCATTTAATTCACGAAGGTTTGGATGGCCTCATAGTCAATCTACAAGAAGGTATCCTTTTAGGACTTACAGAAATTATTCTGATACTAACTTTGGACAGCCAAAGTACGGGATGTATCGACCCAAGACCAATAGGTCTTGGGTCCCCAGATTTTAATCATCTGCTTTAATCGTGCAGGAACAGTTGAACAGGGCTGCAAACAATCTATGGGTTGTGGATAGCGGCTGTTCCCGGCACATGACGGGTAACAAGAGTTTGTTACACGAATTGAAACCTGTTCAGGGAGGAAAAGTGAGTTTCGCTGGAGAGAGCGGTGGAAGGATTACAGTAATTGGGACGGTGACTAATGGAAAAATGACGTTAGAGAAAGTGAATTTCGTTGAAGAACTGAAGCATAATCTGCTGAGTGTATCGCAGATCTGTGACAAAGATTACACCGTGCACTTTACCAAGAATGAGGCGATTGTGATGTATCCTGGTTTCAAGATACCAGAGGATTGGATTGTAATGAAGGCTCCAAGAGAAAAGAATACGTATATTATGGACATGAGGTCGACTGAGATGGCAACAGAAGAATCGTGTCTTCTGTCAAAAGCAACTGAATCGGAGTCCGAGTTATGGCATAGGAGAATGGGGCATATTCATCTTCGGAAAATGAACTACATTGTCAAGAATGGGCTGGTGCTGGGTGTTCCCTTGAAGAATTTCAACTTTGAAGACCAATGCTTATCGTGCAAAAAGGGAAAGCAACACAAGAAATCCCATCACACCAAGAAGGTTAATTCAATAGTCAGTACCCTAGACCTACTTCACATGGATCTCTTCGGTCCCGTGAATGTAAAAAGCCTAGGTGGAACAACATACTGCTTGGTGATCACTGATGATTTCTCTCGATACTCTTGGGTATATTTCCTGAAGTCAAAAGATGAAACGGTTCAGATGGTAATAAATTTGATTACCAAAGTTGAGAATATTATGGGGAAAAGAGTTAAATACATCAGGAGTGACAATGGGACTGAGTTCAAGAACTATCAGATGGAGATCTTCTGCTTACAGAAAGGGATAGAGCACCAGTACAGCGCTCTGTATACTCCGCAACAAAATGGAGTGGCTGAGAGGAAGAACAGAACGTTAATTGAAGGAGCCAGAACCATGCTGGCTGATTCGAAACTTCCTGTGGTGTTCTGGGCTGAAGCTGTTGCAACAGCCTGTTATATCCTTAAAAGAGTTTTAACTGTTAAAAGACTGAATAAAACATGTTATGAACTTATGCATAGGAGAAAGCCCAACTTGAGTGGTCTCGAACCATTCGGGTCCCCGTGTTCGATATTAAAGACAAATTCTAAATTTGGTGAAATAGCCGACGAAGGTATTTTAGTCGGATACGTTGTTGGGACTCCCAACAGACGAGTCTTTAATACATCGACCAGCAAGGTTGAGGTGGTGTGTAACACTGATATCACAAGTTACAAATCACTAAAACCAAGCACGGGACCCGCTGGGGTTTTCGACTATGATAGGCTTTTTAAATCTTTTAACATACCTTACTTGGATTGTGCAGAAGTTGATGAAAGAATAGCTACGAAGATTATTTATGATGAGGAAGACAATTATGTGCAACAACCGAAGTATGATGAATGTCAGCCTTCCTCGTCAAATGCTGTCGATACCCCTGCTGCCTCTACAGAAGAGGAATTCTTCAATCCGTTTCACTCTCAACAACAATCACCCATTGATGAGCTACCTTCGAACCTGGAAGACAATCTGGATGTCAGTTCTGTTCCGACTACGAGAGTTCACAAAAATCACCCTTTGTAGAACGTGATAGGTGATCTGTCCGACGGTGTACAAACAAGACAAGCTTGAATGAGCACACCTGTGTTTACACAAGCATTAAAGATACGGGCATAATTAACGAATGCTTGTACACCTGCTTCATCAGCCAGATTGAACCAAAGAACTATCAAATGGCTCTCAAGGACAGCTCGTGGGTCGAAGCCATGCAAGAAGAGTTAGCCCAGTTCAAGAAAATGGAGGTATGGAATTTGGTTGCAAAACCGAAGAATGTGCATGCGATTGGCACCAAATAGGTTTTCAAATGCAAGAGAGATGAGAAAGGGATTATTATCAGGAACAAGGCGAGGCTGGTTGTAAAAGGTTTTAATCAGCAAGAGGGGATTGATTACAATGAGGTGTTTGCTCCTCTGGCGAGATTGGAAGCCATTCGATTGTTTTTGGCTTTTGCTGCACACAAGGAGATGAAGGTATTTCAGTTAGACGTGAAGAGTGCGTTCCTTAACGAGAAAGTCGATGAGGTTGTGTATATTGAGCAACCTCCGGGTTTTCCTGACCCAGACTTTCCTGATCACGTGTACAAGCTAAGTAAAGCACTGTATGGGCTACATCAGACACCTCGTGCCTGGTACTCAACCCTATCCGACTACTTGCTTGAGAATGAGTTTGAAAGGGGAAAGATTGATAGCACATTGTTCTTTAAGAGAAAAGGAAGCGACTTTCTTCTGGTGCAAGTCTACGTGGACGACATCATCTTTGCTGCATTAAAAGTTGCCATGTGTCAGGAGTTTGAGGCCGTCATGAAAAAGAGGTTTGAAATGAGTGCTATGGGTGAACTAACTTTCTTTTTAGGACTGCAGGTTGATCAGAAGAAAGATGGGATGTTCATTCATCAGACTAAGTATGTCCATGATGTTCTCAAATTCTTCAAGATGGAGGACAACACTCCATACGATACTCCAGTCTGCGTCAACCATAAATTGGGTGCTGATTCAGACAACGATGCAGACGTGGACCCAACCCAATATCGGGCAATAATAGGTTCTTTAATGTATTTAACTGCTTCTAGACCTGATATTATGTTTGCAGTTTGTCTTTGTGCTCGCTTTCAGACAAACCCAAAGGAATCTCACTTGAAGGGTGCGAAGAGGATATTACGGTATCTCAAGGGCAAACCTAAGCTGGGGTTGTGGTACACGAGAGGAGGAGACTTAGAGTTGGTCGCCTACACAGATTCTGATTATGAAGGGTGCAATCAGAGTCGGAAGTCAACAACAGGTGGATGTCAGTTTCTTGGAGGCAGATTAGTGTCATGGCAATGCAAGAAGCAGACCTCAGTCGCCATTTCAACCTGTGAAGCAGAATACATGGCAGTATCCAACTGCTGCTCCCAGGTTCTTTGGATTCAACAGCAGTTGCGCGATTATGGTCTGAATTTCAATCATACTCCTATTTGCATTGATAACACTGCTGCTATCTCAGTAACTAACAATCCCGTAAAACACAGTAAAACTAAACATATTGACATCCGTCATCATTTTATACGGGATTGTGCTGAGAAGAAACTGATTGTGCTCGAAAAGGTTGATACGTTAGATAATTTCGCTGACTTGTTTACTAAAGCGTTTGACAAAAATCGTTTTCAAAACCTTGTTGAGCTGAATGGGATGATCAATCCCGAGTAACCGTGTTTTTGTCTTTGCTTAAAAAAAAAAAAAAAAAAAAAAAAAAACGTCACTATCGCTTAGAATTATGTCGGTTGCCTCAGTTTGAAGGACATATCTTCGGATATGTTTGGTCCTCATTTCTACTTGTAGAATATAAGGATAGCCATTAACCAGATGACTGAAAGTGACCGGGGCGGTTTATGATGTGTTTTTATTCTTTCGCTGAAAATTAGTCGATCATACTTAGTTAGAAGGACTCATACTTGTATGTGGTCGGTCCAGCTGATCCATTGGATCTTCAGGACAGCCGTTTACCTGAAAACTTCAATTTGATCGGGGCGATTGAAGTTAAAAAAATTTTTTTTTTGAGATGAAATTATTTTTCAAGTCTACTACTTCGTAAGAAGTTCCTTTACTATGTTTAATAGAAAATTGATCCAACCTTGGAAAGTGATAGATATACTGATTCTGTGTGCTTAACTAGTGAAGTTATAAGGCCTAAAAGACTTTAGAACAGTCATTGTATGTCATGGTAGCTTTTTTATGGTGCGTAAAAGTATAAGTGATATTAACTAAATCTACTCGATTTTACGTGGAAACTCCTTAAGAGTTGTGCATGTCTCCATATATATCTTTCCGAATGATAGGCAGAAAAGCGATTACCCAGTCATACACGAGCCCGTAAGTGTTCTGATTCCCATGAAGATAGTGTGTAAAGAAACTGCAGTGATCCAGATTCGGGACTTGCAGTCGTTCACTACTCTGAAGTTTGTGTAATGCTTAAAAAAAATAAAAAAAAAAAAAATTGTGTGTTATTGAGACATTTTAGAGTTCATAATGTTAAGACTTCTCAATCAAGATGCAAGATAGAAAACGGGAAGAAGAGTCTGAAGATCGAAGAGTAATTACTATTTAATCAGACACTATGGGTCGAGGTCAACTCGGGGTGACTTGGGGAAAGCCAAATACGCTTTGAGAATAGATAGGATGCATCATAATCTCTGAGTTGTTGCCCACTTAAGTTTTGAGCTTAATTGAACCTAACCCGTATCACAGAAACTATGAAAACCATTCTAAGTTATTTACCTGCTTACAACCTGTTTCTTTATGTCATAATACAGCTGAACACGGATCTGTGTGACAGTCCCGTAGTTAGTATGATTCCTGTTCGGATCTTTTCTAAAACATGGTAGTCCCTATCGAGACTGAAATTTGATCCCGTGTACTTTATAGTTAAAATATTTTTCTACTTATGTAGTTGTTTGATTTTATACCTGGTTACTTGGTCTTGATCGTATCATTTAACGCTTTAAAGGTTGTTTTAAAACTTAATTGCAAATTGTTCAAATTATAGGGGTTTGTTTTGTAAAATTTAATATCAGCGAAGTTATCCATAACTTCGCCTGCAATAGGCGAAGTTATCCATAACTTCGCCGGTACAACTCTGACCCTATATAAAGGAAATTAAAGGTCAAACTGTTCACTATTTTAAAAACAAGCGAACTTATCTTTCGTTAACCCAGCGAACTTATTTCCTAAACCTTAAGCGAACTTATCGTATCGATCTCATCTGTGTTAATCTTTTTCGATTTCAACTCCGATTAAAGGTGTGAGGGTTAGTGTGTCGAATATTCACCGTAATTGATGTTATTCAGAGGTCGTATCGACTCGTTTCGTGACCTCGAACTTTCGAAACCTTAACATCCGTTTTTAAACTTATTTTTACGTGGTCATACTCAACTTAATCGTCTAGATCGTCTTAAAAACGTGTTTTACGAGATCCGCGATCTCCAAATTGACCAAATCAATCCGTTCGAAACCCTAACCTGTTGCCGATTCATATTCGGCGAAGTTA
Organism: Bidens hawaiensis; assembly: GCF_021521415.1. NCBI lineage: Eukaryota > Viridiplantae > Streptophyta > Magnoliopsida > Asterales > Asteraceae > Bidens > Bidens hawaiensis. The sequence goes on from NW_027505574.1 coordinate 28,359, forward strand.
CAGTTTAGGCGAAGTTATCCGTAACTTCGCCTGAGGTTTAACTTCGCCTTATAATTAATTATGTAACTGTACTTGAGGCGATGTTGTGGTTAGGCGAAGTTATCATTAACTTCGCCTGGACCTTTTTACTTAACTGTTATCCGGCGAAGTTCAAGTTGAGGCGAAGTTGTTCCCAACTTCGCCCCACCTCTAACTTCGCCTATACAGAATAAATCACAACTTCGCTCATGGTAACAGGCGAACTTGTGATTTGCCTTGACGTTTATCTAACTTAGTCTGTTTGTTGCAGATATGGATGCTGTAGCTGGAGCAGGCGGCGCAGGCGGTGATGATGGTGGTGACAACCAACGACAGTTCTTCCCGGGTCATAACATGTACATAACATTAGACCCGGAGGCGAGCGGAGTTGATGATTTCCGCGAAATCATCACGTTTCTTCTACGCTCGCGTATATTCCACGCGATTACCACAACACTGCCGATATCCTTGCCAAACATTGAGGATTTTTGGCAGACAGTGGAGTATGACTGTCGCTTCGAGCCCCCGGTCATGCGAGAAACAGTCAACAATCACATTGTTCAGTTCTCATCTGAACAGATCCGGGCGGCTTTACGGTTTGGAGATGAGACGAGGGATGACCCGACAGATTTTGTGGCTCCATTCCGTGATGGAGCGTTTCTGAGAATGGGATACTCTGGTCCCTTGGGGGATACTCAGAGAAGGAAGGGGTTCTTGCTAGACCAGTGGCGCTTTCTCATGCATGTGATGATCGTGTGCATGTCAGGGAGAAAGGCTGGTACTGATGGGATGGGCGCGACCATGCAGTCGGCGATGACTGCTCTGGCTTACAATAAGCGTTACAGCTTTAGTCAGATGGTCTTCTATGAGATAGATCGACAGAGAAGAGCGGTGGCGCGTGAGAGATTTATCATGTATCCAAGATTCATTCAGATGATCTTGAATCATGTTGCTCCAACGCTACCTCAGCGCCGCCCAATCAGATACGTGGAAAGTGTGAGCAAGAGGATCTTCGCCCAGTGCAGATCTTCCAGTGTGAGGAGTAAACCTGAGCTCCGTCCTCGACATACTCCTTTATTCGGGTACTTGATCAACCCGGAGTATGTGCCAGCTCGTGGGGACGAGTTTCGGGATCCTCAACCACAACAGGCTGGAGCGCCTCAAGCTATACCTGCTCCTGTTGTGTCACCGGAGGAGAATGTAGACCTTGATGCTACATTTGGTGGTCAAGGCTTCTTTGATATGGATCGGGTTGATCCTAAAGAAAATGTACAGGTCTCAGGTGAAAGGGTTACGAGTGTGAATGTGACTAGGGCAGCTACAACGGTGGCTGACTCTGATTCTGAAGATGAGTTGGCTGAAGCGAGAAGAATTTTGGTAACTCAAGAACGAACTCATGGGAAAAGGAAGAGAACTGATGATGACAGCGAGTCAGATTATGAGGAAGAAGTGCATCAGTTGATTCGGAGATCAAGAAGGGAACGAGCAGGTGCAGGTTCGGGAGCTGGTGAGAGCTCAAGGGTGGTACGTTTCACTCCACCAGCACTGTCCGGTATGACCATGGTTCCTTAATCATTACCTGTTACAAGGCCAAGCGCCACGGATGTTCCCGTGGTGGCTACCTCATCTGCAATCGGCCTCCCACCCACTACATTCCAACTTTCGGCTCCTGAGATTGTATCGTTGCCACCTCCAACTCTTACTCCAACGGAGGTCGTGGCACGATTTATTGAGTCGACGGTTGTGGCCACTGTAGGGTTATCGGTGACGATACCACCTGCGGTAACGTTTACGCCTACTTCTGAGGTCCCGGTTACATTGGAAATCCCTCCTCAGTACACTCAAGATATATCACATCTGAGGTTTGATTTCGATGCAACCTTATCAGACTCTGAACGAATAGCAGCACTTGAACGGGTCGTGGCAGAACAATCAAGGGTGAATCTTATCCAGACCCATGCTATTCAACGCCTCGTTGCAGAGAATCAGATACAGTCGTCCCTGATGGTTGAACATGGCAAAATCATTGATGCTTTGAAGGAGTTCTTGGCATCTCAGGGGGAGACGAGCTGTAAGGGCGATGAGTTGGGGACTAAGAAGAGAAATGATCAAGACGATGATCCCAATGCATCGAAAGGTGCAGGTGGAGAGTTGCCAAGAACTGAACAAGCTCTTGGGACTTCCACAACTCAGGGGGAGTCAACAAGTGCAGCTGGTGGTGATGATGTGGTTGTAGTGGATGTTGAGGAGATGGATGATGAGTTTATAGGTGATGATGATGTTTTACCAGTTGAAGAGATAGAGAAGATTGGTGAAGAGATAGTTATTGATAATGAGATAGAAGAGGGAGAGATAGTAGAGGAGAATGTGGAGCATGAGATTCCGGATGTTGATAAGCCAGATATGGGTAAAGATATGGGAAATGATGAGACAGAATGGGAAGAGCAGCCAAGATGGAAAGAAGGCTACGCTCAATGGTTCGTAAAAACGAAGAAACCAGCGGTCCCTACTATGTTTAAGAAGAGTTACAACATTAGAGGCTATGCTGAAGCGAGAAAGGGGATTATATGCTGGATATATGATGAGCAGTTGAGGCTCTTTGTGATTAAAAGATATGATGGTGTTCATTACTTCAAAAGGTTTTTGAGATCATTGAATACATTGCCAGAATGTGAAGTGAAAGACTTAGCCAGATTGGGGTTAATAAACAGAAGTGATGATAACATGGCTAGAGTCATTGGGAAGATTGTTTGGAAGGAAAGTATAAAAGAGAAGAAGTTCGAGCTGTTGAAACCACAAAAGGGAAAACTCATTGAAGACAAAGATAGAGGGATGAGAGCAGATGACAAGCCTTGGATGATTATCAAGTATAAGCCGATCCAATGTCTAAAAGAAGTGCCGATGAAACAAATGCCCAAGGATGTGCTGAAAGAGCTGAAGTGGTGGTATGTAGATTGTGAAAAAGCTGAGGCAGTAATGGAGGATGAAGATGAACAAGAGCTGCTGAGAGTCTATGATCCGATGCATCTAGTGAACTTATCTGAAGCTGATCTGCAGGCGCTGAATGAGAAGAAGATATTTTATATTCCTGCTTGGAAAGACGAAGCGAGGAAGTATCAAAGAGTTGTTTCGGTATGTGTACGAGAAGGAGTGCATGCTTGAAGATGATGATACAAGATTGTTGAGATTACAAGACACGTGCTTGAAGATAAAGATATGAAGCTACTGCCAAGGGGGAGTCTGTTGGTACATGATGTCAGTAGTTCAGTATATAGTGTCTGTAATCGAGTCGTTTAGATTTGTATTTTGTATTAAGCGAAGTTAGCTAACAAGTTCGCTGATATAGGCGAACTTGTTAGATAAGCGAAGTTAGTGACAACTTCGCCTGAACATGCGAGGCGAAGTTGTCGTGGTTATATAGCCTTAGGTTACGGCTGAGTTAGTAACGAAGTTTTTAGTTTACGTGTTTAAGAGTTGTGTAATCAGTGATTGATATCACGTGTTTCCAGTTGCAATATACAACGTGTCTTTGCTTATTGTAACGTGTGTTCGATCGTGTTAAGGTATATCGTCTTCTACGCTCGTAACGTCTTACGTAGGGATTCCGCACCTACGTAGAACGAGATATTCCGTGTAGATCCGGGGGAACTTCACGTGTTGTGAAGTCAGAAGGACTCACGTGATTGGTTGAGATGATCAATTAGGCACGGGGATGCATGCATTTCAAAGACCTCAATCTATTTAGTCGGAGAAGCTTACACTGAAGGGGAGATCTGATATGGAAGACGCTGGGTGATTGGTAGATTTGTGAAGCTACACGACAGTTTCAGACACGGCTGGTTGAAGAGCAAACAGAAGATCATCAGTTAAGAGGGAGTCTGTTGGTGCATGTTTTGTAACAGATGATCTTTTGTGTTTGTTAGAATTGAGAGCAACGGTCAAAGGGGAGTCTGTTGGTGCCTTTTGTGACCGTCGCTATGCAATTCTGATCAGCGGAAACGATGTACGAAGTTAGGACAACTTCGCCATAGGCGAAGTTGTAACAACTTCTGCCATAGGCGAAGTTAGAACAACTTCGCCTTAGGCGAAGTTGTAACAACTTCGCCTACAGGCCCAAGCCCGTGAAGTTGTTTATATATATATATATATATATATATATATATTTGTGTGTCTTGGTTAGGTCAGGGTATCCAGAAAGTTAGAGAGTTTTGTGTTACAGTTCAATTGTCTAGAGAGAAACCGAGAGGGAGAGTCGTTTGGGACGGCCCGAGGTAGAGCTCACCTCGGGTCGGACGTGTTTTGGTTTATGTTCGGTTTGTAACGTGGTTTGATTATTATATAAAAGATCTGCAGATTCGTTTATCCCATTCGTGTGTTTGTTCGTGTGTTTGTTTGTGTGTAATCGTGTTCTTCGTCTTCAACACCATAAACGAGTCTAGGAGGATTCCGCACTCCTAGACCTCGTGCGGATCTCGTATCGATCAGCGACGCCCCGGGGGGACTTACACTCGTACCTTTTCCGATCAAACCTGTTTCTTGAGGCCTCTCCACCGGCAAGAAAACAAAGCCACCCGCTTATAACGTTTTCTTTCAACTGCTAAACGAACTGAATTCAAAGCCACCCGCTTTGATGAATCCCTTACGCTCATTCTTCACGCACCGACTCTGGTCTCCCCTTATCACGAAACAACCCGATCAAGGCACCATGTTGTCACGTTATGTTTTCACCTGTTGGATTCAAGTTGCGCAAACCCGCAACTACAAACCAAACAGCCATGAACCTTCTTCCTTTCATCACTACTAACAGCCCCAGAACACAAGTTTTATCACCGATCACCCCCGTCGTCTCAACTGGTACGTCTACCATGACAATGGCTTAACCGAAACACCTTAACGCCTCCATCTTCTGCTGTTAAACACCCCTGAAACAACACCTGCTATTCCGCACCTTCTTAACCTTCATTTTGATCGGTTTTCCTTTGCTGCGTTTGCCACGCAGTCAAAGGCTACACCCTTTCTCGAAGCCGACCATCTTCCCGAGCCCTAAGCTCTGATACCAAATGTTGGATCAGGCCCCAAATTAACACACAATACACTCACGTAAATATGTATGAATATGTATAAAGAATTGATTTGAGAGATATTATGATAAAAGAAGGTGTACTATATTCAATAATAAACATGAATATAAATAGCCTTACAAGAAGAAACGTGTGAAAACAAATTATTAACAATAAGATACTAGGTCCAACTAAAGAACCGGTAAAACTGACTTCCACTTCCCACTAGAATCGGTCAAACCCAATTACCAAAATCATTATGGACAAAACGTGCAGCTTCTAAAACATTAGTATTATCCGTTTAACATGCAATCTATTATTTGACCCGATAACGTGCGGACCCGTGACCCGTAACCATCAAGATTAACCCAACACCTGTTTGTTTGGGTCTGAATGGATCCATTAAAAGATAAGATATGAATCGCTCAGAATCGCTCAGATATTGCGTTGTTTGTTTCATCAAAATGCCATGTATTTATGGCTGAATGGTTTGCCATTCAGGTCAAAATCATCGCTGAACCAAAAAAATGGCCCTAATTACCCCCACCATCTTCTTATCTGCCATAATCCAAGGCCACGCACATCAACATCATTGAGAAGCCGATTGTCCATTACTGCTGGCTGTTTCTTCAAAACCCTCGCCTGCTTCTACTACTCCATCATCACATCTTGTTGACGGTCAGGTCTTTCACTCTCTCAATCTGCAGTTTTTTATGCATTTTGATTTATTAACTGTGTGTGCTTTATGGCTATGGCTAGATCTCTGTCTCAAATCTTAAAGATTTATAGGGAGTAGACCACGCTCAGTACAAGCCAAAGGTAGGGAACGGGTCCAGAACTTGCATATGCACCGGTAGGGGGTTTTGATCAGTTCAGCATGCGGGTTTCAGGTAATATGTTCCCGTTATCGGGTTTGGCTATTTCTGTTTGGTTTTTTCAAAGTTTAGTTGATATCAAATCCGCACTTAAGTAACTTGAATATGCAAGCACTAATGCAACATATGTGGAATAACTAATGTCGAAAAAAGTTTGAACAACCGCTCGCCTAACATCTCTACATTATGTATGCAAACACAAACCTAATCAAATTTTTATTTTTTTTAAATGCAGGCAAGCTCTAATGATGCAAAAACTCATGTAATGACATCTTTAGCAACCTCATTTTACAATGCATGGTGAACTACATATATATACACTACATATGTATTGATGGGGTTTTATACTAGATTTGAAAGGTGGGATAGGCTTTTTACACTATGCATATGCAAAGGATTAGGGATGGCCACAAACACAAACAAAAGATTAATATGTATACTTGGATTAGATATGTGAAAAATATGTGGCAGGGATATGCTATGTTAGTGCACGCAATTAAAGACATGAAGATCATTATTTGTTTGTTGGTCCTTTAGTTTTTGTTTGATATTTGGATATGTTTTAGATTTTGTTAGCTTTGGATGTTTAGTCTAGTTTGTACTTGTGTGGATTGAGCTTGTTACTAAAAGTTATTGTTTGGTTGATTGTAAGTTTGTTTTTTGTTTGGTTTTGGTGTAATGTGGATTTGTCTGATAATAATGAAATTTTTTTTAAGATGTATGTTGGTTGGTCATAATGAAAGTTTGGTTATTCGGTATAGTTATTAAGAGCTTTGACTAAATAGATACATTTCATTCAGCATATGGGTAAAATAGTCATTCTATACATTCATTCAGAGGTCCAACAAAACAATACTTACTGATTCAGCACTTACCAAACAACCCCTAAATAGAATAAGGACAATAGGGTTATTTGTTGGAAGTTTAGGGCTACCGGTCAAGGTAACAGTTACCATTGCCACCATTGTTCCTAGTGTATAAGCACATGTACTCTAATTGTTTTGGGTTATAGTTGAACAAAAAAAAATTGCTCCTCACTCTCAATAGCTTCTTCTCTAGATTCCCTCTCATTTAACTTGGATTAATATCAATATCTATTTTGATGGCAATATCTATTTTGCCAATTCAATAGTTTCATGTATGCTAATTCAAGTTGCAAATATGTAGCCGAATAGGCATACACTTTTTTGCTTTTGTTGGCTGTAAAAATAATTATATCAACATCTGGTCACAAAAGATGCCAATTAATACAGTTGTTTACAATCTTCGTTTGTGGGGATTAATAATCAGACCATAAAAGATTTTGGATTCCCCTTCCCTGCACATTCACACAATCACTCGTGAGAAGTGATGCCCTAAACACAAAAACTCACTTTCATTACTTTAGTGGGCCCGAACATATGCTTTTTATGTGTTACTTATATATCCAACGTGGCTAGAAACTCTTATATAAACCTCAACCTCCAACTTCATACATTCATATTCTTGTTTCTAGAACCAAAACTTAAACTGCTTTCTAGCTAGTCCAAAACTAATTAATTTAAAATATGTCTGGTGTTTGGGTGTTCAAGCAGAATGGTGTGGTTCAACTAGTGGAGAGCCCAACAGGTGATTCTGTTCAGGGTACAACCAGACGTAAGGTATTGGTTCATGTACCAACGAACAAAGTGGTGACTTCATACCATATGCTTGAAAGACTCTTGGCATCATTAGGGTGGGAAAGGTACTATGATTATCCAAATTTGTTGCAGTTTCACAAAAGATCGAACGTGCATCTCATTTCTCTCCCTAAGGACTTTAACAAGTTCAAATCTATGCATATGTTTGATATAATCGTCAAGAACCGTAACATGTTTGAAGTAAGAGACACATAGTATCTTAGCTAAATAAACATCTGTATCCAGTTATATGGTTCCGTTTGATTATAACTAGTGTGTTATCATATCGGTGTGTTTGTTTCCTCTAATGGGTATGAGTGAAAGAACGCATCTTTTGCTGACAAAGCAAATCCTTTTAGTTTGATTATGGGTTGCCACAATGCTCAAGTGCATCTTGTGATAATTGGTATCTAGGATCGAATGAACAACAATAATTGATTGAACAAAGAAATTGTATTAAATGATAATCGATCGATCGTAATTTGTAGTATTTATAGATACAAATGTTACACACTAACCCCTAAACTTTGTTTACATTTACAATAACTAAACTATATACAAATAAAACATAAATGACTAAAATGCCCTTTCGGTTGTGAGTGATTAATTCTAACAATCACCCCCTTAATCACGATCAACTTGTAGTAGGTCTTGATGCCGAGTAGTTCGTACACCATCTTCTTGAATCTTGTTTGAGGAGATTTTTCCTTCAACATCCTTGTCTTCAATGATTGCCATTAAAAGTGTTGGTTCTTCTAGGATGAGATTTGATGCTTCGTTCCTTTGGTTTGGTTTTGGACAGTCTGAAGCATAATGTCCAAACCTGTTGCAATTGTAACATTTAACTTTGCTTAAATTCTTTGTTAATTTCTTTCCTTTGTCATGATTATCTCCTCCGTCTTCTTTTCTTTCTTCGTGCATAAACTTTCTGCTATGCCAACGTTCTTGTGTTGAATTGAACCTTCCTTGTCCTCGATTTCCAAACCGTGTTTCTTGACCATTGTTCTTGTCTTGACGTGTGAACAATAGTTTATCTTGATTGCCCATGAGGTCTTTATTCAATAGGTTGGTCCGTTCTTCAAAGGCCTTTAATCTTCCGATTATTTCATCTAAGGTAGTCGTTTCTATATCAACAAATTGCTCTATGGTTGCGACAATCTGTATGAACTTCTTTGGTACAGAACTTAGAAGCTTCCGTACTAAAGTTGGTTGATCGAATGTTGATCCTACCCCACTTGCCTTTGAAACAATATTATTCAACTTGTCGGTAAATGAATCGATTGTATCTTCTTCTTTCATCCTTAACATTTCAAATTTTGTTTTAAGCGGTTGAAGACGTGCCTTCTGCACTAGATCCACACCAACATGCCTTTTTTTGTAGTGCTTCCCAAATTTCCTTTGAATTCTTACAACTTGCAATATCATATCTTCCGGTAATGCTTGAAACAAATATGCAGTTGCTGACATATCTTTCTTTTCATCGATTTGTGTGTCAGGACTAGGTTCTATCATTTCCCATAATCCATTTGCCTTAAGTATGATTTTCATACGAATTGCCCATACGGTATAATTTATAGGTTTCAAAATAGGACATGAAAAATGGGTAGCGGAACTTATTTCCTTATGTACGACAATTTCTTTATCTTTTGATCCAGACATAATCTGAAATTTTCGTGAATCCTTTCTGAACTTCTGTACTTCTGAGATAATCTTTCTGATTATAATCTTCTGCCAACCCTTCTGGTTTTTCTTTTTATTTTAATCCAAACAGCCCTTATGGCTAACAAAAAAACAACCCTTTTGGTTTTTTTCCTTCAAAATAGCCCTTATGACTATTAAAAATAAAACAACCCTTTTGGTTGTTGGTTTCAACTTAGTATGCCTTATATGCCTTTTAATTGCAAAACAGGCCTTATGCCTATTAATTGCAAATAAAATTAACAAATATGCTCCCTTCTGATGCAGATAAAATAAATACTTACACCCTTACGATGTAACGAAAATCAATCTTGTTTCAAATTTTTCTTTGACTCTCAATCTTGACTTTTCCAAAGTCAAAAATAAACCACTGGTTCAAAAATGCAACAATTTATTCTTAACGGGGAATCCTAATGATCAATATATCAACAATCTACGGGTTTCCACAATAATCCACAAACTAATATCGTAATTCTAATGTGTAATACAATCTTAAAAATTTGGATAAAACCTGGATGTTGACGGGTTTCGGAATTCAGAATCTGATCAAAAATTTAATCTGATATAACTTCCCAATTTTGTCTTCTCTCCAATTTTGACTTTCCAACAACAGTCGGCGATGAACAATGAAATAACAGGCTATGTTCTTGACTTTCAATAATACCAACAAGTGATGAACAACAGGGGAGGTAAATCAAAAATTCTAATTTCTGCTTCTGTCTCTTTATTCTTCTTTATTTTGAATTTGACTTTCAAAAAAGAATGAAACAGTGATTAACACAAAAAAAAACGCCTGGACTGCCTTCGTTCAATTTGATGAGTGGCGATGAACGACGAATTTAAAAAAAAATGTTGGAGACTGACTGCCTTCGATCTTCTCGGATTAACAGCAGATTGGATTGAATCAATTCTGAATGTTTATTTCGCTTCTTCTTGGATTCCGATTGCCTTCGTTCAATTAACGGTTATTGTAGAATTTATTCTCACAATAATTTGAACGGATTCTTGAAGCCCCTGCAACACCGGGATATTACCACAACGAACCGATTGATTCAATTGATCAGGGTTTTCGGACTGCAATGATAATTTCAAATGAGTTTTCGAATTCCTATCGGGATCGATGATGGGACAGGAGCGGTTTTTTTCAATTTCGATTCTGCAATCGATGAACAGGGACGGACGAGGGAATCGATTATGATCTGGATTCGTTTAATTCCTTGCGCTCTGATACCAATTCTTGTGATAATTGGTATATTGGATCGAATGAACAACAATAATTGATTGAACAAAGAAATTGTATTGAAAGATAATCGATCGTAATATGTTCTTGATCTGTACATAGTATTTATAGATACAAATGTTACACACTAACCCCTAAACTTTGTTTACATTTACAATAACTAAACTAAATACAAATAAAACATAAATGACTAAAATGCCCTTTCGGTTGTGAGTGATTAATTCTAACAGTGCATTCTCAAATTTGAGTTTCTGTTTCTTAGGGTATAGAAGCTACATGTAGGCAAGTGTATTTTGGTGTTGTGTGATTAAAAAAAACAAGTTTGTGTGTGACTACAAGTCTGTATATGTATTATATATATCCTTATCTTTTTTCTGATTGTTGGATTAGAAATGCATTTAAAAATGAGATAGGAATACACGAAACTTTACAGTAACTTTTTCAGAAACGTACTAAGATGACGCAATAATCATAACTCTATATTATCATAAATCATATATAACTCTTAGATACGCCCCCGCAGTTCGAGCTGAACTAAAGCTTAAACTGGATCTAAAACTTTGAAATAGTGGGCGAGGAAGACCAATTGGTGAATATATCAGCATACTAATATGGAGCATGAATACAGAATACACGAATAAAGCCGAAGCGAACTTGTTGACGGAAAAATGAATATCGATCTCCATATGTTTAGTCCTATAATGCTGGACATGATTACCTGACAAGTGACAAATAAACCACAAAGATATTATCACAGCAAATCACAGATGCATGATGTAAGGGTATGTGAAGCTCCAGAGGAATATTTCATAACCTCGATCGACATTTCAGCCACCGCGTTTGCTACTCCACAATATTCTACCTTGGTGCTTGAACGAGAATTTGTCGGCTACCTCATAGAAGACGGACCATGAAATCAAGTTGTTCCCTAAAGTATTAAAATTAAATTACATTACAGATTCAGGCCTTACAGATAACCTACACGTACTACAATTTAAAATATTACAGATTTACGTACTACATTAGCTTTATATGTGCATCACACGAGAAAACATGCACACAGGAGATTATGTACTACCTATATTTCCATCATAGATAAACTAAATTACCTGATCAGATGTTATAAATTAATACCCTTGCATGTGTGAATCCAATAAGTTGAGGAATCTTATCGGCCTATCACATCGATTTCCATCTTGTTTTAGTCTACAGACTTATCACCCCAAGAATTTCACTCAAAGCTAGGGTAACGTGTGCGTCAATGACGGAGTATTTTATTTCAGAACAATTCTTAGAGAGAGTTAATGTTGTCTTAGTTCACATGACGGTCTATGTCAGTTTTGTGAATCTGTCAGCCAAAAAAAAAAATCGTAACAAACCAAACTTAAATAATGACTCGTATTTACTTCAATGTTGGCATTTTTAGGCTTGAAAGATCCCTCGGTTACCACCAAGCATGTTTTGCTATTTATAGACATTATAACCTTATATACAGTCGCATGACAAACAAATTGAAGGTGTCTAAGTGGTAATCTTATAAAATTCTTATCCTCACATTTCCAATGAATTGCTCTTGGAAATTTCGTCCCAATAAATATGGCCTATTCCCAACTTTTCCGTGTACGTTTGGTGTCTGTCAACGTTTGTTGGTTAATCAATAGTATCGAATCATCATTGATTCACGACCTTGTCGTAAGTCAATGTTATGAGTTAAATAGCTAGTGTCTAAATAGAATAAGGACCAGAGGGTTATTGTTGGAAGTTCAGGGCTACCTACCTTTTAGTGTAACAATTACCATTGTTCCTGGTGTATAAGCACGCGCACTCTAGTTATTTTGGGTTATAGATGAACAAAAAAATAATTGCTCCTCTCTCTTAGTAGCTTCTTCTCTGGATTCCCTCTCATTTAAGTTTGAATAACATCAATATCTATTTTGTCAATTCAATAGTTCCATGTCTGGTGATGCAAGTTGCAAATAGGTAGCCGAACACACTTTTTTTGCTTTTGTTGGCTGTAAATAATTATATCAGCATCTGGTCACAAAAGATGCCAATTAATACAGTTGTTTCCAATCTTCGTTTGTGGGGATTAATAACGAGACAGAAAAAGATTTTGGATTCCTCTCTCCCACACATTCACACAATCACACGTGGGATATGTGACGCCCTAAACACACAAACTCAATTTCATTACCTTAATGGGCCCGAACATACGCTTTTATATACTATCTATATATCCCACATGGCTAGAAACACTTATATAAACCTCAACCTCCAACTCCATACATTCATATTCTTGTTTCTAAAACCAAAACTTAAACTGCTTTCTAAACTAGTCCAAAACAAATTAATTAAAGATATGTCTGGTGTTTGGGTGTTCAAGCAGAATGGTGTGGTTCAACTAGTGGAGAGCCCAACAGGTGATTTTGTTCAGGGTTCAGCCCGACGTAAGGTATTGGTTCATGTACCAACGAACAAAGTGGTGACTTCATACCATGTGCTTGAAAGACTCTTGGCATCATTAGGGTGGGAAAGGTACTATGATGATCCTAGTTTGTTCCAGTTTCACAGAAGATCGAACGTGCATCTCATTTCTCTTCCTAAGGACTTTAACAAGTTCAAATCTATGCATATGTTTGATATAGTCATCAAGAACCGTAACATGTTTGAAGTAAGAGATACATAGTATCTTAGCTAAATAAACATCCGTATCCAGTTATATGGTCCCGTTTGATTATAATTAGTGTGTTGTCATATCGTTGTGTTTGTTTCCTCTAAAGGGCGTGAGTGAAAGTACGTATCTTTTGCTAACAAAGCAAATACTTTTAGTTTGATTATGGGCTGTCACAATGTTCAAGTGCATTCTCAAATTTGAGTTTTTGTTTCTTTGGGTATAAGAAGCTACATGTAGCAAAGCGTATTTTGGTGCTCATGTAAGATCTAAAAAATCTTATATATATTGTTATTGTGTGATTAAAAAAACAAGTTTGTGTGTGACTACAAGTCTGTATATGTATTATATATGTCCTTTTCATTTTTCTGATTGTTGGATTAGAAATGGATTCAAAAATGAGATAGGAATACACCAAAGTTTTCATTAATTTTTTCACCAGCGTACTAAGATTACGCAATAATCTCTCATAAATTATATGATAGGTGTAAATAAAAACTGTGTATTGTATCAATTCTTGATCATTCTCATTAATCATAACTCTATTCAATAGGGGAAACAGTATATCAATAAACCCTACAAATATGGATATCAAATACAATACAAATTTAACTCTATATTATCAAAAATCAAATAGAACCCTTAAATACATCCCCAGAGTTCGAGCTGGATTAAAGCTTAAAACTGGATCTAAAACTTTGAAATAGCGGGCGAGGAAGACCAAGGTGAATAGACCAGCATACTGATATGGAGCAGGAATATGTGAATCTCCAGAGGCATATTTCGTAACCTCGACATTTCAGCCACTGCGTTTACTATTCCACATTATTCTACCTTGGTGCTTGAACGATAATTTTTTGGCTACCTCTTAGAAGACAGACCATAAAATCAAGTTGTTCCCTAATATATTAAAATTAAATTACATTACAGATTCAGGCCTTAAAGATTAACTACACGTACTACAACTTAAAATATTACAGATTTACTACATTAGCTTTACATGCACACAGGAGATTATGTACTACCTGTATTTCCACCATAGATAAACTAAATTACCTGTATTTCCAATATTTTTTAGGCTTGAAAGATCCCTCGGTTACCACAAGTCATGTTTTGCTATTTATAGACATTATTACCACATATACCGTCGCATGACAAACAAATGGAAGGTGTCTAAGTGGTAATCTTGGAAATTTCGTCTGACGAAATCTGGCCTGTTCCCAACTTCTCCGTGTACGTTTCGTTTCTGTCAATGATTGTTGGTTAATCAACAAATTCTTTGATGAACTGTTTATATATCAGCCGGGGTGATATTGAAACGTGAGCTGACAGCAAATTCAGTTTGTAATATACAACTAATTTTTTTTCCGCAAAATAAGTTGATAACAAATACAACTAAAATCTTGTTGACTGCATGTAACATCAATCAACATCTGGTCACACAAGATGCCGATGCATATATACAGTACAGTTGTTTCCAATTTTTGTTGTTCCAGAAACTACTCGACCAATCCGAGCTTAACTTTCCCTTTCTGTTAATTTGTGGGGATTTATAATGACATGGATAAAGATTTTGGATTCTCCTACATACAATTCACATATATCCCCACACATTCACACGTGGGTAAGTGAGGCCCTAAAAAGTTTGTATGTATTATATGCATAATAATATTCTCCACCGAATATATTGCCTAGAAATTCCCTTATACAAACCTCCACTCGGGACTACAAAGCTCAATTGAAAAACCAAACGTAAAACCTTATCTAGTTAGCTAGTTAAGAACTAAAGATATGTCCGGTGTTTGGGTGTTCAAACAGAATGGTGTTGTTCAACTAGTGGAGAGCCCTGGAAGTGATTCCTGTCAGGGTTCGGCCCGACGTAAGGTCCTGGTTCATGTGCCAACAAATGAAGTGGTGAATTCCTATCCTGTGCTGGAAAGAATCCTTTCATCAATCGGATGGGAAAGGTACTATGATGATCCTGATTTGTTGCAGTTTCATAAAAGGTCGACTGTGCATCTCATTTCTCTACCTAGAGACTTTAACAGGCTCAAACCGATGCATATGCATGATATAGTTGTCAAGAACCGCAACATGTTTGAAGTAAGAGATATGTAGTGTCTTAGGTAAACTAGCCATCTATATCTAGTTATGGTTGGCTAGGTCGATTTTCCGTTTACATTATATAACTAGAAAGTATCATATTGAAGTGAAAGTACGCATTTATGTTTGCTGACAAATTAAGTCCAAGTTTGCTGAAAGTTGAGTTTTTGTTTTTAGGGTCTAAGACGTTAATTTCATGTAGCGCAAGGGCCATTTGTTATTCATGTATGTATATGTTATCATGGTATTTTGTGTAATAAAATATAAAATTTGGGTGTAATTGTAAGTGGAGTTTTAACAACCCCCCCCCCCCCCCCCCTTCCTTTATTTTTTGAAAATTAAGCTTACGTTATTTTCATCCAAATATTTATCAACTTGCTTCATGTGTTAGGCTCGCTAAAAAAATTCTGGCGTAACCTATCTTTAGCTATTACATAACTTGTTTTTTACCAGCCAAACTATGTATATGACTTGTAAAATTTCCATGTATACTGATCGGTATGTGTTAGGGCAACGAAATTCATGTGAGTCTTTATTTATTGTAGTGTTCTAAAATTAATGTTTTTTGTTGCTACATTTTCTATTGAAAATTTGTTTTTAAAAGTTACTCTTGTATTTTTTTTAACAACATATTTTTTCCGTCTAAAATATTCAGCCTAATCATGTACTTGTAAGGATTTGAACATGTCACCTCACTTTTGAAGGACAATTAATATCGTACCACTAGATTAGTAGCTCACGAGTATTTTAATTCAGGTTTTTCAAACCCAAGTTATGTTTGATAGTGATAAAGAGTTCGGTAATATTGATATATTTTACATCATCCATTAATTTCAACAAATTCGACTATGTACTATATGTTGTTTCAGTACTAATATGACCTCCGAGGCTCTCTTTTTAAGCCATTCATGGCCGAGGAGGCAATTACACGTGGGAGGGCATCATTGAGGGTGTGTTGCGATTCGGTCTCCGCAGGTAGCTACAAATGCCGAGATTTTGTTTTTGTCTCACGTCTTAAATAATTAATTGTTATAAAAAAGTGGGTTGCATATGATAAGGAAGTATCCAACGTTTGGGGGGAGGGGGTGTTGAGGGGGACCGAGAATTCTATATACTCTGGTTGGCTACTTTATAATTAACAAATAATGGATAATAACTTATGATACCACCAAGATTAAGAATGTAGGTCCCTTGGACGGATCTAACAACACAACAACTAGTCTAGTTGGATCAATCTCACCACTAGCTAGCGGAAATCACTAGTGAGGACCAAGATCTCAGATCTTGTTTGGTTATTATTGTCACCGTGAGGGTAAAGTGAAGGAAGAGAAGAAAAATTAGAGTTTGAAAGTATGATAAGGATAGAGAAATGGCAAAACGTTATGGTGTGCATGAGATACACACACAATATATAGTGTGTGAGCTCATGCACCATTCTATATTATTAACGGCCCATTGGGCTCCAAAATACATGGCCTAGGGCCAAACATACATATATACAAAGTCCAACTAGCTAACGTTAATAAACGACACACTGCATTCAAATACGAAAGACTAATACAAACTAGGCCTAACATTCTCCCTCTAGTCTTTGGTATTTGTTCCGTTAGCATTCTTCTTTAGTCGGACTCGGACTCGTATGTACTCGAACACCTCGTCTTGATCGAATGGTTGTTTTTCAACAAGAAGACGAACAATCTTGTTGAATTTTCCCACGATGGCGTTGGTACAATCACGGCGCACATCCTCAACAGTGTACAAAGGAGTCCATGCAGCTTCATCAGATATTCCTTTTCAAAACCTAACAGTTCGTGCTCATCAAAGAAGCAAAGGTGACGCATGCTTTTGCAATTAATGATCACCTCGCCCGTGTCGTTGTCAAACTCCCATGAGATGAAGTCGTAGAGAAGATTGTCTTCAAAGGGCATGCCATGCATGATTGGTTCTCCATGATCTTTTGGCATCTTGTATCTCCATCCCTTTTTCTTCTTGCCTGTAATGGGATTCACTTTTTTAGCCTTGTATGATCTCCCCGGATTCAACGGGAAGTTCTGGTAGTCTTTCCTCCACTCATGCTTTAATAAGCGCTTGAACCATCCTTCCAACGTGTCCTCCTCTTCTCCTCCACCCACTGTCCTTTTAAAGTAATTCATGTCAATGATGGACAGGGTGTGCATATCTCTATAGGAGAGATATGTCAGATCTCCATTAGCACGTCGGATAGGCCATCTTCGGCTATCCTTATGACAACGTGCATAAAGGATTGGAGAATCATCGTGGTGTGGCTTCGACCTCCATCTCACACTGTAGTACTTTATGCACTTCTTTGACTTTCTTTGAGCAGGCTTGGCAGCTGAAGTTGTAACGGGCTCTTCATCAGCAGTCTCTACAATCACCCTTACCGAAGTATCCGGTTAGGGGTGTAGTTTATTCCATCATCGTTGTCATCTTTATTTTCTTCCACAGCTTTCTGAACTGATGAGTTGGTACCTGCAGCAGAACAAACATTAAAAATAGCGGCAATTCTAGCCTCGACTGCAGCATCATTCTCACGAATCTTCACAGCCTCGCTTGGCGGCCCTATTTCTTCCGCCTTAATTCCTTCAGTGGCATCAACATCTCCACTATCATCATCATTTCCACCATCATTACCATGAGCTTCATCAAAGCTATCATACTCTTCATCTTCATCCTCATCATCATTCTTATTATCCTCATTCTCATCGTTATCACCGGCATCATCTTCATCATCCGTCTCATAATCATCACCGTCATTATCACCTCCACCACCACATTGAGCCACGGTTTGTTTTTGGGTTATAGGAACCATAGCATATGTAATAGGAGCACTGACTTGCTCACCCGTAGTACGTACAACAAGTGGGGAACTTGTAGAACTAACTTGCCCAGTTGTGGTGGCAGTAGCAACTACATGTTCAGTGCTCACTATGGTTCCAACAACCGTTTCAGGCTCATCAACATTGGTACTCACAACATAACCACTTCCACCAGCGTCTTTCCTTGGCTCACCATTATATAGGAAGCCTTGAAGCCTTCCTTGAGCTCTAACCCTTTCGGCATCAGCGACCAAATTGGCAAGAGTTGTTCGTCGTTTGTTGCTCTACTTCATTTACACGTAGGAAGCCACGGAAAGTTTCCATCAAGTGAGTCCTTAAGTTATTCACGTCTTCGTCAGTCATGCGCATTACCTCCAAAACTGCAAGGTAGCGGTTGACCAAGGACTCATTCACACGACTTTGATTGTCGCATTGATCTTCCATCTCACCTTCAAGCTACTCAATAATGTCACGCAGCCTCACACTCTCACCCATCAATCAATCCACATACCTATAAGGATTAGATCCACTCTCCAATAACCCAACTCTTGAGCCCAGACGCTCAAAGTCCAACCAAACTCGATCAAGTGTAGAATCCAATTCCTTCCTAAAGTTGCTTGGAAAGTTAGAGGAGGAGGGAAGATCAGACTCCAACTTAGTGATTCTTGATTCAAGCCTTTCTAATCTATCATGTTAGTCAGCATTTCTCAACGAGTTGTGATTAATCAACTCTTGTTGACTGTTGGCTCTGTGTTGTAAAGTCTCGATCCATTCTTTCGGACTCACAATAAAGGCATGATCCAAGTCTCTCTGCTCTTATAGTTCAGCCACTCGATTAGCCATAGTGTCAAGTTGTCTTGATACTTCGTCATTGATTGCTTGTTAATCTTTGATGAAATTGATCAACAAGAGCTCACGCTTGGCTCAGTTCTCATTCGCTTCCTCCAGTGCTCTAATCCTATCGAGGATAGGATCTCGATACACTAGCGCTTGCGACTTAAAATGGGAGTGGCAGCTATGCTGTTTTGGGTTAAGGGAGGTGTAGTTGATATGGTTGAGTGTGATGTGATTGGTATAGGCATGGTTAAGGCTAGGGTTGGGAAGGATGTAGTTAAGGCTAAGGGTAGACTTCTAGGCTCGGTTGTGGTTCCTAAGGTTGATCATGTGGTGGTTTGGGATTGGATGGAAGATGTGAATATGGAGGTCCAAAAGGTTGTTCCTCTTATCTATGAAGTGAATTGGTATGTGGGTGAGGCAACGGGTAATGTGGTCCTAGGTGGTGATAAAGTTTGGGCTATTGGTTCGGTCTCGGCTTGGGTGGTTAATTGAATGTTTAAAAATATTTAGGGTAGGGTTTCGTCTAGTTGGGTTGGTGAGGTTTCAAGAGGTGTAATAGGTTCATTTCTAAGTAATGCGGTCTTTGGTTTGGGTTTGGTTTTGAGGAAAATTCTAGTTTTGGATTTTGATTGGGATTTGGAAGGTGATTTTGATTTGGGCTTTGTTTGGGTTTTTGGTGAGGTAGAGGTTTGAGCTTCGGCAAATTTTATTTGTTTGGCTTTGATGGCTTCTATGGTTTTGGCTAAGGTGGTGGGTGATCCTATGTGTGGGTCAGGTATGGTGGCGGTTTGTGGTGTGGCGGTTTGTGAGGTCAAGGGTGTGGACGCTAAGGATTCACTAATCATAGCTGCAGTCGAAGGAAAACGTACCATTAGAGTAGGTACTTTGGAAGATGGAGACTTCTTGGAGTTTTCGTTTTCTTTGAGCGTTTCAACGAAAGCTCTGACTCTTCCTCCTTTTCATATGTGGCAGCAACAGCAGTAGTAGGCTTCTTTGATGACTCTCCAACTTTCCTTATTTCCTTTTTCATGCTTGTGCTTGGATCGGTGTTCACCCTCCACATCGGTTTCGGGTTCGGCCTCATGCTCAGGCTCATCAACGGGTTCATCAAAAGGCTCATCATGTTCTTATTCATTATATCCACCTTCATCATGACCATCATCATCATCATGATCATCACCACTGTCTCCTTCTTCTACAACCTCGGTCTCATTACTATCAGTCTCAGTTTCTGTAAACTGACTAATCTTTATCCTAGGCTAAGTACCCTGTACTTATACAAACTCCTCCTAGTAGGCTCAAGAATATCCTTCAATGCAGATTGCCGAACCATCTTCACATGATAAGGCTCGGATGATTCAACAACATTCCCTTCATCATCAACTTCATCCGTATATACTGGCTTGGGATTGTCAGGAAGTAGGCCATCCAATATCAACTGCACAGACCTTGGGTACATCATTCGTTTGTTTTTGGAAAGCACATTCAGTTGCATGTACTTGAAGAACAACTTTGAGAGTTGTACTTCCTGTTGCATGTCCAACACAACATCACTCCTACCCAATCAGCATTCAACTTGTCAAACCCACCCTTTTATGAAGATAAGCAGTTAGAAACAATATGAAAGAGAAGCTTTCAATATATGGGAAGATGCTTCTTTTCACATGTGCTCCATTTCACATCGTACCCAAAATAACTTCCCTAAATTTCCAAGAATAATATTTTATTTATTATTTATCTATGATGGAAAATTTTACTTGATTTAGTAGAGACTAAATAAAATAATAGAGATGGAAGGTTAAGTAGGCTAATTGAATGGTAATTAATATGGACCAAAAAGGAAAGATGGGCCTTAGGTCCATGGGCTTAAGGTAGTATAAATACCCTTAAACCCTAATCCTTTCCATTATTATCCATCTCTACACCATAGCCTACACCTTGAAGAAACACACGGAAACATTATCCTATAACCCGAGCCAATTTCCGAAGGCGAAAACCCGAGCTTGTTAGTGCCAGAACGTTGTGACGAACCAAAACAACATCAATACTAGACCGTGTTCGTAAACCAACTCGTTTAAGGTACTTTTATATCGATAACTTGTTCGTTTAAGTTCGGATTTAGGCTAGAAATCATATATCTGTTTGAGTGTGGTAAAAACGAATCCAACGTAACAAACCCCACTTAAATTCGTTCATATTTGATAGGTTAATCGATTGTTTAAAAAGCCGTATATATATATATGTGTAAACCGCACCATGTAAACCTAATATTTGGATGATTGATTAGTTTGGGGTTTGTAGGCGCTAGGATTGCGAGTTCAATGGTACCAAATTTATGTTGTTTCGTTGAGAATCGAAGGTTTATTATAGATCTGATGAAGGTGGACTGCGTATGTTCTTATCAATTTTGACTTTGACCCTTTGGTCAAAGTTTGGATAAGAACAGATGCTCATTCGTTATGATAAACGAATCACCGGTAATTCGTTACGCGGTAATAACGAATGGGACTCATTCGTGTGACTTGATAACGAATGGAGCCTGAATCCATTATATGTTTATTCGCTAAGATAAGATAACGAATAAGATGATTCGTTACGCACCAATTCACTATGAGAAGGTAACGAATCAGGAGGTTCGTTACTCGCCAATTCGTTATACTAAGATAACGAATTAGGCTAACGAACTAGGATGACGAAGCATATAACGAATCAGGTGATTCGTTACTCATCAATTCGCTAAGTTAAGATAATGAATCAGGCCCTGTTCTGATAATGAATTAGGCCACGAATCAGGCTATGTTTAGATAATGAATTAGGCTTAATTCGTTATAGCGAATTAGATAATAATTTAAAATCCTAATGAAAAATGTGTTAAGACAGTTAATAGAAATAAAATTTTTCTGAACAGCCAGGGGCTCTACCCCAGCCAGGGCTCTGCCCCTTGGACCCTGCTAGGGGCTGCCACCCTAGAATCCCGCTGCCAGGGGCGCTGCCCCCGGACCCCCGTTTGTTGAGAGTTATAACTAGACTAGAAACGCGATATGAATAGTGATAGTTAATTGATACGTGTAATTGTTATACAATTAGTCGCGCACAGCTAAAGAAAGGAATAACCATTAACAGTGAACGTAACCGACTTCAAGTGAGTTTCTAGCCCCATTTCCTTTTATGTTAAGTGAATGCGATATATGATTTATATGTTATTTAAGTATATCTTAAATGCGAATAAAAGCTTGTCGGTACGTGAACGATCTTCGGATATTGCACATATTGACAAGGGAGGTATGTATAAGATATCTGAATGTGTATGATAGATATATGTACAATGTATGAATAGATGTAGGTTATGGGTATGTAAATACATTATGCACGAAGATGAAGAAAGAGGGATCAGACCCTAATAATATCTGAGATAGACAAGAAAGGGATCAGACCCTAATAAAATCTGAGATAAACAAGGACAAAGGGATCAGACCCTAATAATATCTGAGATGGACAAGAAAGGGATCAGACCCTAATAAAATCTGAGATAGATAGGACAGTAAATATATAGCATGAAAATACTAAAGTATGAAAGTATGTATGAAATTATGTAATGATAGTAAATTAGTAAAGTAATTATTATGTATCTTCAGATGCATAATTGATGGTAAGTGTATGTATGTATGATGTGTGATTAACTAGAACTCACTCAGCGTAGCTGATTTTAGTATGCACGCAGGTGAGTAGAATGAGACAGCTGGCTTGAGCAGGGACACATGCAGAAGAATAAGAGTCTGGCATCTAAAGATTTATGATGTTCTATATTTAATGTTTTAATTTCGAAAGACAAGACTGTTTTAGGACAAGTTATGAATTATTACGTATTGTTCAGGAAAGTTTTATATTCCGTGTAAAGTTTAATTAACTCTGATATTTAGAACTGTGTTTACGAGTAAATCTAACGTCCAATGTAGGCCACCGGAAACGGGGCCTTACACCCAATATCCTCAAGATACCCCACAATATCTTCCTTTGAAAAAGTTGTCAATGGATCAGCAGCATCATCCTTGATTTTCAATGCTCTACGAATCACTTCATCATTCACCACAACATCCAGTCCATCTACCTTTGAAGTAATCTCTGTACCCCTCTTTACAGTCTTAGCTTTAGTCCAGAATTGCTCAACCAGGAGCTATATGAACTTCATGATCAACAGATATAGCATAAGACAGTCGACAATCCCCTAGTCCGTTGATAACTGATATAAACACCTTGTACATCCTCTTTTTTGGTATCTCTAAAGGAAAAGAGCTGTTATGATTCTACAAGACACAAAAGAAACATAAGTGTTGATAACTGAGTATTGAATGTGAACTAATCTAATTTAAAACAAGAGAAAAAAATAAAACTGAAATAAATAAAGAAAAAAAACTTTACAAAAATAGATAAACTTGTTTGAAGTTAAGTTATGAAAACTGTTTAAGTCAGAAGTAATTGAATCGAATGGCTTTAAGACTTGTTGTATTACATGGATAAGATTGGAAAATGTTTAAGTCCCATCTAATCAAATCGAATCAGGATCAAATTACTTTAAGTGAAGATTTATCAAGTTCACAAACATATGAGTATAGACATGTCTAATTGATTTCAAGTCTGATCTAATCGATATCAGTTGATCTAATCAAATATTGATTTGATTAGAATGATATATAATTTAGATTAAATTACAATCAAAATCATTTGAGAATTTTACTAGTGTCCAATGATATAATCGAATACGAAATTCCAATATAATCGAATGATAATCTAATCGAATCGAATGGTGATTCGATTAGATTAGGTTTACAATTCAATTCGTTTAGAATTCCTGTTCAATTACAATTTCCTTAGTAGGTTTACTTTATGTCCTTTCTAATTGAATGATGATTCGATTACTTGGTCTTTAACATATTGTCGAATGGTCATTCGATTACATGCCTATGAACATTTTTCACAATTAGTTGTTTTTAATCGAATGGTGATTCGATTATATTGTCCTTTGAGCTTTTATGACCAAAACCAATTTCTAATCGAATGTGTATTCGATTATAGTCTCCTTAGCCAATTTTCTTCCCAGTTGTCTCTTGTCGAATCCTCATTCCATTACTTGGTTCTGGACATTTTCTCAACCCAAAATTTCTAATCTAACGGATATTCATTACTTTTCCTTGAACCAGTCCAATACCCAGCAGCTTCTAATCGAACTTCCATTCGATTATCATTTCCTTAGATTAGTTTCATCCAACCCTCAATCGAATCTCCATTCGATTAGAAGTCCAATTTTATCAAACATCAAAAATCTTTAAACTCTATACATTTTTCTAGGTTCATATCCACCCGTCATGAACTTGTGGTAATCATAACCCATATTCAAACACTTTTCAGGGTAAATTTACCTTAAAAAGGTCCGATAAACCCTAAAAACACAAAAAATTTACAAATCCTAATAAAAACTCAATTAAATCAACACGTATAGTCCTAATGATATCGCTAACAAGAATATCATATCTATTTGACCAATAAAAATCATATAAGGACCCAGACAAGTGAAAACTGTTCCAACGGGAAATGTTCTCAACCCAGAAATAATAACGAGATGAAAAACATTAAATAATGTATACCACTGGTGTTCGATTCATCTTGCTTGATGATTAAGTATAATTGAAAGCAACAGATTTGATGTTTTTGATTTTGATTTAGGGTTTAAAATGACGATGGGAGGCGATGGGTTAAGAGAAAGATGTAGAGAGAGAAATTAAGTAGATAAGGTTGGGAAGTTTAAAATTAAAGATATTTTGGTTTAACCCTATTTATAGAGACAACCTATCTCGCGATAGGGTCAAAACATCTCGAGTTTTCAACAATTTTACACACTCGACCCCCGAACTCTGAAAAATATTTATAAATTTAAACCCGCAAAATATTTACCCAGTGAATCCGAACTCTTTAAATATATACAAGATATAAGTTTTTTCGGGCCGACACTTAACAATCTTTGCAATGAGGACCTTGTTTTCAAACATTTACTTTTTCAAAAGACACATAAATTAAAAATTAAAATAAGTAAATATAAAATAAAATTTAAAAAGTAAAAATTAAATTAGATTAAAAATAAAAATGCAATTAAAAGTTAATACATTCCCTAAAATAGTTTTAAGATGTAAAACAAAACAAAAAAAAAACTTAAAAGTAAAATTAAAATAAATTTAAAATAAAGATGAAATTAATATTATATTAATTATATAAATTTTAAAGTAAATTAAATTACATATTACAATTAGTACATATTTTTATGAGAAATAACTCGCATGGAATCACATTGTCTATAACGTCCTAGATCACACTACTATTTGGATATTATTATGCCAAGAACCCAAAGTCGATTGTAGATATATTCTGTCCACTTTAAAATTAACAAGTATTTTGATGTCAATGTGATACGTTAAGATATTAATTAGGCACTGTACTTATGCGGTCCCCTGTTAATCCAACATGTTACAGACTCTATTATAACTCGGGCATAATTTGTGTTTATCAGTGTCACCCCGAATTGACTCCGACTCCCTAATGATTGATCAAAACTTTTTTAAGTTTATTTAAATATTTTTGAAAAATTTCTTTCAAACAATTTTTAAAGGTTGAACCATGGACTTACTAGCCATACGGACTTACAGACCTTCATATATAAAGTGTTTAGGACTTACTTGTTTGCCCCACGTTACGTGGTTCTAATATTCCCCTTTTTGTTTGTTAATTTATCAACATTTTTGTTGTAGATTTTGACTACTTTAAGAGCATTTTGCGGTTTTTCTGCTTTAATAATTTTTTTATTTTCAATATTTGAATCTAAAGCAAGAAATTTTTATGGTGATCAATCACTAACGGGCTCGTGTATGACTGACTAGTAACATATTTGCCTTAATCGATATGACTTACTTTGGAGTCGGTAACCGCTTCGTGAGAGTGTAACCACTAGCATAGGAAAGTATTTAAGTTTATATCACTATGACACTTACTCATTTGTCAAACCTATCTACACATCAAACAATGATCTTGTTGGCTTTTGATCTACTATTTTCATGTGCTAGGATTATTAAAGACAGTTTCTTATCACTTTTCAAAGGTCGGATCAATTTCTCAAAATTTTAGAATTTTTATATTATTCGACTCCCTCTAAGCAAGAGCTCCCTCTAAACGAGAGAATATATTTTTGAAACTTTTTTCTGGTTGGTTTTCTTAACGAAATGATAAAATATAGTAATGATAAAATATTTTTGGTAAGTCAAATGACTCAATTTTGTTTTTCTTAATTAAAATGAAAATCTTTTTAGCTAGTTAAAGCTAACTCATTTTCTCCCTCTAAAATTTGACATGTTTGAAAAATATTTACAATTCTATATACAAAAAGATAAAATAAAGATAAAGTGAAATAAATTTAATAAAAAATAAAAATAAAAAAAAAATAATTTTGAACATACGAGATCATGCCCAATGACTCAACAAGATACAAAGATCAGGCATGATCAAAGGCTTTAGTAAACAGGTCTGCAAAGTTGTAGTCAGTATGGACCCTTTCAATAGTGACAAGTTTCCAGTCATAACAATCACAAATGAAATGCATTCGGATGTCAATGTGTTTTGTCTTTGAGTGTTGGACTGGGTTTTTAACAATACAAACTATTGCTTCATTATCAAACTTAGTGGGGGTGTTAAAGAAATTCAAACGGTAATCCAGCAGCTGATGCTAGATCCATATCATTTGTGAAGAGCAAGCAGAGGCGGCACTATATTCTGCTTCAGTAGTGGAGGTGGACACGGTGAATTGCTTCTTGCATTGCCAAGAGATCAACCTATCACCCAGAAACTTACATCCATCTGATGTTGACTTTCGATCAAGATTGCATCCCCCATAATCACTATCAGTGTAAGCATGCAATACCATAGAGGATTCTTTGGGATACCAAATACCTAAGAAAGGCTTTCCCTTAGAAATCGAAAAATGTGCTTTACAATAATTAGGTGGGATTCTTTTCGATTACAGTGATATCTGGCACACTGACAGACAGGGAACATGATGTCTGGCCTGCTGGCAGTGAGATATATCAGGAGCCAATTACGGATTGATAGAGATGTTGATCAACTAGAGTCCCCGATGGATCTGGAATAAGCACAGGTTTGGTAACAATCGGAGTGAGGAAAGGAGTGGAATTTTTGAAACCAACTTTCTGGACAATGTCACGAACGTATTTTTCTTGATGTATTAAAATCCCATCCGCCTTCTGTTCAACTTGAAGACCCAGAAAGAAAGTCATCTCCCCCAATGAACTCATATCAAACCGTTTTTGCATGAACTCGGAAAACTCTCTATACAGCTTATCAAATGTAGATCCAAAGATAATGTCGTCAACATACACTTGGACCAAAATCTAATCATCCTTCACCTTCTTGATAAAGATAGTTTGATCGATAACGCCTCTTTTATAGCCATTCTTTAATAAATGTTCTACTAGGGTAGCATACCAAGCACGGGGTGCTTGGTGAAGGCCATAGAGAGCTTTATCAAGATAGTAAACATAACTCGGACGATCAGGATCCTCAAAACCTGGCGGTTGCTTGACATAGATCTCTTATTTTACTTTTCCATACAGGAAAGCGGTCTTCACATCCATTTGATAGACTTTGAAATTCATGTATGAAGCATAGGCTAGCAAAAGACGAATTGCTTCAAGCCTAGCCACAGGTGCATAAGTTTCATCGTAATCAAAACCTTCACGTTGAGAGAATCCTTGCTCAACCAATCTTGCTTTGTTTCTAATAATCACCCCTTTATCATCTTGCTTGTTTTTGAATACCCACTTCGTCCCAATAGGTCTTTTGTTCTCAGTCATCTTGACTAGCCTCCAAACATGAAGCTTCTTAAACTGCAATAGCTCTTCTTTCATAGCTTCAATCCATGAGTTTTCCTTCAGGGCCACTCTGTAGTCCTTCGGTTCTACCTGTGAAATAAAACAAGCAAAAAGACATCTGTTAATGTTACTAGATTTACTCCGTGGTTGGATGCCAGCAGATGGAGAACCAATGATGTTCTATGTGGGATGATTTAGATGGAAGGAAAAAATTGAGGAATATCATCGAAAATGGCGACAGGCTCTGTTTGGAGATTAACATATAAGTTCTCTATTGGGTGGAAAATGCGATGAGCATTAACAAGGACCTTAGTGGCTGATAGAATTGAGTCAGGTTGATACACTTGTTGTTCTTGAGCAATTTGTGCATCCCAGAGATCTTCACCATATCGAACAACAATGGCATTGATGGGAGTTGATGCAGTGTTGTCAGAATCACCAGCAGCAGGTCCTTCGATGGCAGCATCAACTTGAACTATTTCTTCTTGAGAGGGAGGTGTGGCAACAAATTCTACCACGCTTGGAGCTGCTTGAAGGTCTGTCACGGGTTCAGTATGGTGTTGTTCCTCATTGTCAAAGGAATTAAAGGAGTCATCTGAATCAGTATCCGATACATCTTCAACTTCAACCATATCAGTTGAATCAGCAGATTGAGGAGAAGTATTGTTAACAACTTGATCATTTCCTGTCAGGGGATTAGGTGGTGGTGTAACAGGTGGTACTAATATGTTGGAAGGCTCAGTAGGTAGTCTCACTTCAAACAAATTGTTAATAATGGATTGCATCAACAGGGGTTCAGGTATAAAAGATGAAACTTGAGTAGTTGCAGGTGGTGGAGTATACATGCCAAGAAACTGTTTGAATAGGTAGTCATAGTCAAACAACCAGTTGGGTCCCATGTGAGCATCAGTAGTATTAAGCTCTTGCCAGACAACATTTAATGATTCCAGGATCAACTTGGTCTTCTTGTTGTAGACACGATAAGTAGTTTTGTTAGCAGCATAACCAACAAAGTAACACTCATCTGCCTTTTCAGCAAACTTTGGATAAAGCTGAGCACCAGTATGGAGCAAGGTTCATGGGCATCCAAAATTCTTGAAGTAGTTGACTTGCGGCTTTGTCTTGTAGTAGACTTCATATGGAGTCTTCTTTAAGCGTTTATTGACGATCACACGGTTTTGAATGAAACAAGCAGCATTGATTGCTTAACCCCAAAAGAACAAGGAAAGTTTGGAGTCTGACAACATTGTTCTAGCAGCTTCAATTAGTGTTTGATTACGACGTTCAGCTACCCCATTTTGTTGCGGAGTATATGGTGCACTGAAGTGGCGGTATATTCCATTTAAACTGCAAAAATCGTCCACAGTTCGTTTGCAGAACTCTGTTCTGTTGTCACTTCTTATACATTTCACCTTCTTGTCTCTCTACCTCTCCACGAGTGTGATGAACTTGATAAAAAACTGAGTGGTTTCATCCTTGTGCCCTAAAAGGAAAGTCCAACTGAAACGAGAATAATCATCAGTAATCACAAAACAATGGCCTTTTCGGCCGATTACCAAAGGATGGATAGGACAAAATAAATCCATATGTAACAGCTGAAGAATGGAATCTATGGAATTAATCATCTTGGGCTTGTGTGGGAGCTTGTGTTGCTTGCATTTATGTAAGGCCCCGTTACCGGTGCCCTACATTTGACGTTAGATTTACTCATAAACACAGTTCTAAATATCAGAGTTAATCAAAACATTCGCAGAACATTTAAACATTCATAAAACATTACATATAAATCCATAACTTTGTCATATTAAAGCATATTGTCTTTCAATTCAAATATAAATAATAAGACGTCTTAAGTCTTCAGATGCCAGACTCGTATTCTTCTACCATGTGCCCTCGCTCAAGCCAATTGTCTCATTCTACTCACCTGTGTGCATACTAAAAGTCAGCTACGCTGAGTGAGTTCTAGTTATTCAGGTAATATACAATACTTTCACCTACTTATACATACGCTTCCGAAGATACATATTATATACTTAACCTGCTCATCGTTCTTTCGTACATATATAAATATATACATTCTTTCTTTCATCCTTTCTTTTATTCTTTATTTACATACTTTACATCTATCAACACTTTACATACTTGTACGTTTTAAAGAGCATTACGCCCTACTGCCTCGAGTATTATTAGGGCTCGGTCCCTTTTTCTGCCTTGAGTATTATTAGGGCACAGTCCCTTTCTGCCTTGAGTATTATTAGGGCTTTGTCCCTTTCTGCCTTGAGTATTATTAGGGCTCAGTCCCTTTCTTCTGTACCTGGCTATCTCTTACGTTCATTCATAACATACGTACATATCATTCATACATTATACACAACATTACATCCATAATCACAACTTGCCAATAAGTGCAATATCTGAAGATCGTTCACGTACCGACAAGCAATCATTCACATCTTTCATATAAAACATATATGGCATACACTTATCTCTTAGGATAAAGGTATTAACTAATCACATCGAGTATGCACACAGCCCCGAAAACATAATAAGGAATGGGGCTAGAACTCACCTGAATGTGGTTACGTTCACCGTTAATAGTTATTCCTTTCTTGAGCTGTGCACGGCTAAATGTATAATGATTACATGTCTTAATTAACTATTACTACTCATATCGTATTTCCATCTTTATATAACCCACAACGAACGGGGGTCCGGGGGCAGCGCCCCGGGCAGCGGGGTTCTAGGGGCGGCAGCCCCTAGTGGGGTCCAAGGGGCAGAGCCCCTGGCTGGGGTTAAGCTTGGATTTTAATTTATTTTCTGTTAGCTTGGAAAAATTTTATTTTCATTAACTGTCTTAACACATTTTCCATTATGATTTTAATTTATTTTCTAATTCGCTAACTTATAAAGTTCGAGGGTTTCTTTGTAATTAAACCATTCTTCTCAAGTCCAGGGACTGTTCTGTCATTCTATCAAACTTCTAGTTCGTTACTCGGTTCTTTAACAAATTGACTTATCATAACGAACTGGTCCTTGTAACGAACTGGACCCTCTAACGAATTGATCCTTATAATGAACTGGACCCTCTAGCGAATCAGTCCATATAGCGAACCAGTCCATGTAGCGAATTGGATCTTCTAATTCGTTATCTCTTTTAACGAATGGTCAAAGCGAATTGGGAGTTAGTTCGTTATCTTATCCTTAACGAATTTGAACACGAACCAAGTCTAGTTCGTTAGGCTTCCTTTAACTCTCCGTTAATGAATTAGGGTTAGGTCAGAGAATGTCAGAACATTTTTTGACATTCCCCTTTTTCCTTGTACCATTTCCGGCGCCGCCTTTCCGGCGTCGTTGCCGGAAAAACGCGGTTTCATCGAAAAAACGAGTTTTGACTCGTTTTTCACCGTTTTTCGCCCCGTTCGATCCAGATCTGAGCTAGGGTGATCCCTAAGCTCATCTTAGGTTAGGTTTATACCCGATTCCATCCGGATCTCATGACTTAAACGATTTAACGGTGTCGGCTCATCGTTTTGTGACCATATCTAATGGGTTTAAGTTCATACAACATCATACTATTATTACCTTGGATCGGGAACGGTTTTTCTATCTTGGTTTGGCTATAAAAAGGAGAGAAATGAGAGAGAGAGCTTAAGTGTGTGTTTTGGTAGTGTATAGAATATGTGTGAAATGAAATTAAATGGGTAATTATGACTTACATAATTATAGATCATGGGCTTAAGCCCCTGGTCTTTCCTTCTTTCTTATATAACCAAGTCCATAACCAATATCCATTTAACCCAACACTAGCCCGACTCATAATAACTCGTACTTCCATTTATTAACCGAAACTAGAAAATGGGATGTTACAACTCTTCCCTCCTTAAAGAGGGTTCGTCTCCGAAACCTAACTATTACATAAATAGATTCGGGTAAAACTTGTGCATCTCATCCTCAACTTCCCATGTAGCGTCTGATCCTTTGCGATGTTTCCATATCACTTTCAGTAATTGGATAACTTTATGACGAAGCTGCTTTTCCTTGTGGTCAACGATCTCTATAGGCTGTTCAATGTAGTTCAATTGTTCATCAACCTCAATATCCATCAGTGGTACATGAGACGTGTCATCAGCTAGACATTTTTTCAGATGAGAAACATGGAAGGTTGAATGGATTCCTTCTAACTCCTCGGGTAGATCTAGCTTGTAAGCCACTTCACCTACACGTTCCATAATCTTAAACGGCCCAATGTACCTCGGGCTCAACTTCCCTCTCTTTCTAAAACGGATAATTCCTTTCCAATGCGAGACCTTGAGCATCACATTGTCACCAACGTCAAACTCAATCGGTCGTCGCCGCTTATCAGCATACGACTTCTGTCTGTCTTGAGCAGCTTTCATTTTTGCTTTGATCTGATCGAACTTTGAAGAAGTTTTTTGCACAACTTCTAGGCTCCCATCTCTTTCTGACCAATATCTCCCCAACACACCGGGGTTCTACATCGTCTACCGTAGAGCATCTCAAACGGTGGCATACTAATACTTGAATGGTAGCTGTTGTTATAGGAGAACTCTGCTAGATGCAGATGATCATCCCAACTTCCTCCAAAGTCTAAAACACAAGCACGTAGCATATCCTCAAGGGTTTGGATCGTCCTTTCAGACTGTCCATCGGTTTGAGGATGATACGCCGTACTGATGTTCAATCTCGTTCCCATAGCTTCATGGAACTTCTTCCAGAATCTCGAAGTAAACCGAGTATCTCTATCAGAAACGATCGATACGGTAGTCCATGCTTAGATACAACCTCTTTTATGAACAAACTTGCTAACGTTTCTGACGAGATGGCCTCTCGTATACGCAGAAAGTGAGCACTTTTGGTCAAACGGTCCACTATCACCCAAATGGTATCATGATGCTTAGCTGTACGAGGTAGCTTAGTTATGAAATCCATGGTGATGTGTTCCCATTTCCATTCTGGTATCTCCAAAGGTTGAATATTTCCATAAGGCTTCTGATGCTCTGCCTTGACTTGTAAACAAGTTAAGCACTTACTGACATAATCTACTACCTCATTCTTCATCCCTGGCCACCAATATTCTCTCTTCAAATCTTGGTAAATCTTTGTAGTTCCTGAATGAATTGGGTATCTTGACTTATGAGCTTCATCTAAGATTCGACCTCTAAGATCTCCATGACGTGGGATCCACATACGGTCAAACCTAGCCTTCACAGCATGAGTGTTTTCCATCAACTCGTCTTTCTGACTGAAAATCCTTTCTTTCTTCCCTAACCCTTCATCTACCAGCACTTCTGACTGTACTTTGATGATTTCTTCAAACAGACTTGAACTCATAATTAACTTGTATGACTTCACTGTTGCAATGACTTCCTCGTTCTTGTGACTTAACGCGTCGGCGACCACATTAGCTTTACCAGGATTGTATTTAATGTCACAGTCGTAATCCTCTATCAATTCTAACCACCTCCTCTGTCTCATGTTCATCTCTTTCAGCTCGAAGAAGTACTTTAAACTTTTATGATCCATATAAATAGTACACTTAGTAACATACAGGTAATGCCTCCATATCTTTAAGCCATGCACTACTGCTGCTAGCTCTAAATCATGCGTCAGATAAGTACTCTTATGGGCTTTCAACTGTCTAGACGCGTAAGCTATCACCTTTCCTCGTTGCATCAACACGCAACCTAACCCACGATGCGAAGCATCAGTACAAACAACCAAATCATCGTCACCATCGGGTAAAGCAAGGATTGGAGCTTGCATGAGTCTCTTCTTTAACTCCTGGAAAGCCTCTTCTTGAAACTTACCCCAACTGAATACTATCGAATTTCGGGTCATTCCGGTTAACGTTGCGGCTATCTTGGAGAAACCTTCCATGAACCTCCTATAGTAGCCAGCTAACCCTAGGAAGCTTCGTATATCAGTCGGATTCTGTGGAGTCTTCTTATTTGTTATCGCTTCAATCTTAGCTGGGTCCACGGTAATTCCTTCAGGATTAATCACATGACCTAGAAATTGCACTTCTCACAACCAGAACGCGCATTTCGAAAACTTAGCATACAACTTCTCTCTCTTCAGAGTCTCCAATACCTCTTTCAGATGCTCAGCATGATCAGACTCGCTCTTTGAATAAATCAATATATCGTCGATGAAAACAATAACTGACTTATCCAACATTGGCCGACACACCCTATTCATCATGTCTATAAATGCTGCATGAGCATTTGTTAGACCGAATGACATCACGAGGAACTCGTAGTGTCCATACCGCGTTCGGAACACTGTCTTAGGGATGTCTGCCTCCTTCACCTTCAGCTGATGATAGCCTGATCGGAGATCTATTCATAAGAACCAACTTGAACCTTGCAGTTGGTCAAACAGATCTTCAATCCTTGGCAAAGGATATCTATTATTTACCGTAAGCTTATTCAACTCGCGATAGTCTATGTACATTCTCATCTTCCATCATTCTTCTTCACGAACAACACTGGTGCGCCCCACGGGGAAACACTTGGTCTTATAAAACCCTTGTCGAGGAGTTCTTGAGTTGGACATCAATTCTTTCATTTTAGACGGTGCTATACGGTAAGGTGCTTTCGCGACGGGTTGGGCTCCTGGTACTAAATCTATCTGGAATTCTATCTCTCGCTCCGGTGGCAACCCCGGAAGATCCTCATGGAATACTTATGGGTAGTCGCGCACAATAGAAACATCTTTCATTTCTTTTGTCTAGGCCTTAGCGTTGACAATATACGCCAGGTAGGCATCGCACCCTCGCCTTAACAAACCTTCGGCTTTTATCATCGAAATGACATTAAGCCCTGAACTTTCTTTATCACCATAAACTGTTACCGCACTACCATCCAAAGACTTTAATCTTATTATCCTACTCTTACATACGATCTGAGCTTCATATTCAGACAACCAATCCATTCCCAAAACCACATCGAACCCTCCTAAGGTCATTACATACAAAGTAACAGGGAACTCATGTCCCTCTAATTCTATCTTACAGTCCTTAACCACTTTCATTATTTTAACCGAAGTATAACTAGCGGTTTCTACTATAAAAGTTTCAGAAACTCAGCAACATTTCATTATAGCTAATTTACTAAATGGTGTAGCTACGAAACTTTTGTTTTCTCCCGAATCAAATAAGACTGAAGCAGAAATACCGTTTCCTAAAAACGTACCAGTCACAACATCTGGAATCTGCTTGGCTTGTTCTTGAGTCAGCATGTATGCTCTGGTCCTCGGCCTAGTCTGATCAACATCATTCTTTCCACTTCCTCCAACTCCCCCATCAGTGCGTTCCTTAGCAAAGTGGCCCGGCTTACCGCACTTGTAACATGCGGGTTTTGCAGTAAAGTCGGGAGCATAATGTCCCACTTTTCCACACTTATAGCAAGCGTTTGCACCAAACTTGCACTTACCAGCATGACTCTTCTCACACTTATGACAAACGCCTGAACCCTTACCCCATCTGCACTCACCTCCATGCATCTTTCCACACATCTTGCACGATCTCTTCTCCCACACTTTCTGCTTCTTATCCTTGGAGTTCCATAATTGAGTACCGGGACGTTTGACATGATTGACCCACCTCTTATCTTTCTTCTCTTCTTCCCCCACAACATCATCCGCAACCAGATGCGCATAAACCATCTCTGCGAGCTCGACAGCAGAGTCAAAGGTAGCAGGTTTACACGTCCTGACTAGCGTGCGGACTCTCTGTGGCAATCCCCTCACATAGCACTTGATCCTCTTAGCCTCAATGTTAACCATATCAGGTACCAATCTAGACATTCGATTGAACTCGGTGGTATACTCACGATGGGTCATCGTTCCAGCCTTCAAGTTCAGAAACTTCATCTCCGCCTTCAACTTCTGCGTCGGCACAGAACCTTTTCATAACCAGTTCTTTCAAATCCACCCACTTCAATGCCTTAATTTCCTCTGGACTCTTTCTCTGCTCAATTGATTCCCACCAATACATAGCTTCTTCACCGAATGACTGAGTAGCGTAACCCATAGCTTGTTCGGGACGGCACTCGCTAATGCAGATAATTTTATCCATGGCGGTTATCCACTGAAGAGTAGCGATTGCGTCTCCCAAACCAGTCAGCTTCGGTGGGTCACAACCCTTGAAGGACTTATAGTTGCACCCACCTCGGCCCCTCTTCCTATCATCAACCTTCACAGACTTTACCACACTCAAAGCCTCCCTCTCACCTTCATCATCTTTCCTACCACCTGCTTCCGCCCTTTCAGCGGTTCACTCACGGCCTCCAGCAGACCCTTTAGGATTCAAGTTCTTCAAAGCAGTGGCTACAGCTTGAACAATAGCTGCTTGAATTGCAGGGTCAAGTTGAAACCCTTCGTTGTTGTTTGGGTTTCGCCCAGCTGCGCTTCCTTCACCTCCTGTGTTGGAAGCTGTTTTTACCGAAGGTTGTTAGACACGACGAGGCCTGCCCGGACGTCCAGTGCGGCCTCCTGCTCCAACTACTGCCCTAGATCCAGCCATCGTATTCTGGAAAGAAAAACACAAACGTCATCACTCAAGGAACCATTTAGTACAAGGATAGTAAGGCTAACAGGTAATAACAGTGGCCAGATGTGATTAGTTTATCACGTTACTCTCCGTGTCCTATACACTTCCCTTCATGAGTCTATTTGTGTTGGTTCTACTCTTAAACAGTTAATCAATCAAACAATCAGGAAATCATATCCCTACATACACATACCCTTTCTTTAACAGTCATGCTAACATTAACATTCATTATATAACCATACACTTTAATGTTACTGAGCTTGCTTGAGTGACACATGGCTATCTTGAACTGGCATCTTCTTTCTTTTCTTACTTAAATCTCATTCTCTATTCAAGTCTAAGCATGTGGGATGCTTAAATCTCTCGAACTTTGCTCTAATACCAACTTGTAAGGCCCCATTACCGGTGCCCTACATTTGACATTAGATTTACTCATAAACACAGTTCTAAATATCAGAGTTAATTAAAACATTCACGGAACATTTAAACATTCATAAAACATTACATATAAATCCATAACTTTGTCATATTAAAACATATTGTCTTTCAATTCAAATATAAATACTAAGACGTCTTAAGTCTTCAGATGTCAGACTCTTATTCTTCTGCCATGTGCCCTCGCTCAAGACAGCTGTCTCATTCTACTCACTTGCGTGCATACTAAAAGTCAGCTACGCTGAGTGAGTTCTAGTTAATCAGGTAATATACAATACTCTCACCTACTTATATATACGCATCCGAAGATACATATTATATACTTAACCTGCTCATCTTTCTTTCGTACATATATAAATATAAACATTCTTTATTTCATTCTTTCTTTTATTCTTCCTTTACATACTTTACATCTATCAACACTTTACATACTTATACGTTTTAAAGAGCATTACGCCCTACTGCCTCGAGTATTATTAGGGCTCGGTCCCATTTTCTTCCTTGAGTATTATTAGGGCTCAGTCCCTTTCTGCCTTGAGTATTATTAGGGCTCAGTCCCTTTCTGCCTTGAGTATTATTAGGGCTCAGTCCATTTCCTATGTACCTGGATATCTCTTACGTTCATTCATAACATACGTACATATCATTCATACATTATACACAACATTACATCTATAATCATAACTTTCCAATACGTGCAATATCCGAAGATCGTTCACGTACCGACAAGCAATCATTCACATCTTTCACATAAAACATATATGACATACACTTATCTCTTAAGATAAAGGTATTAACTAATCACATCGAGTATGCACACAGCCCCGAAAACATAACAAGGAATGGGGCTAGAACTCACCTGAATGTTGTTACGTTCACCGTTAATAGTTATTCCTTTCTTGAGCTGTGGCAGCCTAAATATATAATGAATACATGCCTTAATTAACTATTACTACTCATATCGTATTTCCATCTTTATATAACTCACAACGTACGGGGGTCCGGGGGCAACGCCCATGGCAGCGGGGTTCTAGGGGCGGCAGCCCCTAGCGGGGTCCAAGGGGCAGAGCCCCTGGCTGGGGTTAAGCCTGGATTTTAATTTATTTTCTGTCAGCTTGGAAAAATTTTATTTTCATTAACTGTCTTAACACATTTTCCATTATGATTTTAATTTATTTTCTAATTCGCTAACTTATAAAGTTCGAGGGTTTCTTTGTAATTAAACCATTCTTCTCAAGTCCAGGGACTGTTCTGTCATTCTATCAAACTTCTAGTTCGTTACTCGGTTCTTTAACAAATTGACTTATCATAACGAACTGGTCCTTGTAACGAACTGGACCCTCTAACGAATTGATCCTTATAACGAACTGGACCCTCTAGCAAATCAGTCCATATAGCGAACCAGTCCATGTAGCGAATTGGATCTTCTAATTCGTTATCTCTTTTAACGAATGGTCAAAGCGAACTGGGAGTTAGTTCGTTATCTTATCCATAACGAATTTGAACACGAACCAAGTCTAGTTCGTTAGGCTTCCTTTAACGAATCATCAGACGAATTACCCCTAGTTCGTTAACTCTCCGTTAACGAATTAGGGTTAGGTCAGAGAATGTCAGAACATTCTCTGACATTCCCCTTTTTCCTCGTACCATTTCGTTTCCGGTGTCGTCGCGGAAAAACGCGGTTTCGCCGGAAAAACGAGTTTTGACTCGTTTTTCAACGTTTTTCGCCCCGTTCGATCCAGATCTGAGCTAGGATGATCCCTAAGCTCATCTTAGGTTAGGTTTATACCCGATTCCATCCGGATCTCGTGACTTAAACGGTTTAACGGTGTCGGCTCGTCGTTTCGTGACCATATCTAACGGGTTTAAGTTCATACAACATCATACTATTATTAACTTGGATCGGGATCGGTTTTTCTATATTGGTTCGGCTAGAGAAAGGAGAGAAATTAGAGAGAGAGCTTAAGTGTGTTTTGGTGGTGTATGGAATATGTTTGAAATGAAATTAAATGGGTAATTATGACTTATATAATTATGGATCATGGGCTTAAGCCCATGGTATTTCCTTCTTTCTTTTATAACCCATGTCCATAACCCATATCCATTTAACCCAGCACTCGCCCGACTCATAATAACTCGTATTTTCATTTATTAACCGAAACTAGAAAACAGGATGTTACAATTTAGAGCACGAAATACATTTTTCAATGCAAGAGAAAGATTTAACAGGAAATCCCCTCACATTCTCACCTTTGACTAATTTGTTTAAGTTTTTGAAATTTAAATGGCCAAGAAGTTTATGCCATAGAGATGAGTCATTCTCTGAGGCCTTAGATATTAAACATGAAGCAGTCCTACGTGAGTAAGAGCTATTCATATCCAATATGTAAGCATCATTGTGCCTCGGAGTACGCATTAAAATTCATTCTTCTGGTACTTTGAAACCTGATTTGAGAATCAAGCATTCATTCTCAGTAAATAATGTGGAGTACTATCGATCACAAATTTGTGAGACATTTAGCAGATTGTGATTCAATTGCTCCACCAAATTGACGTCATCAAACTTCATGATCCCATTTGACCCTCTTCCATGTTTTTTAATGTTACCACCCACATCTCCATCAAAAGAAATGTTTTCACCATTAAACGGTTTAACGTCAAACAGCAGGGACTTGTCTCCCGTCATGTGTCGGGTGCAGCCACTGTCTAAGTACCAAATACTATTGACAGACCTTGATATACCCTACACACATTAAAAATTAATTAGACATGGGTTCCCAAGACTTAGTTTTCTCGGAAAGGTTGACCACAAAGTTACCATCTTTTATTGCCGTGTCATCAATTATGAAGTTTTGGGATGTGCCAGAATCAGAAGAGCAGTCCTCAGGAATCCATGCATGTGCAGGTTTCCTGGTTTTAGAAGATTTTTTTGACTGTCTTCTTCTTAGTTTCAAAATAAAATCCTCAGATTTCTCAATATTTGGATTCTTTTTCTTGTTTCCTTTTGGTGAATTCCTTGACCCGAATACTTTTAACAAGCCTATTTCAAGCTTGTAAACACAACTACAACTACAAGTGAACGCGAAAACCCACTTCAACACTTAAACACACAAAAAAGACCAAAATCCAAGGTTGTGACCCAAGAACCACAACTAGTAGAGTCGAGAGCTCTGATACCAATTGTAGTTCCGAAGAGTGGATCAAACAACAAAGTTCTTGAATCAATCTCACTTACTAGCTAGCGGAAAACACTAATATGCAACCGACATCTCTGATCTTGTTGGTGTTTGTTATTACAGTACTAGAAAACTCAATACTAGAAAACTGGGCATTTGCAACCGCCGTTTCGGTCACAAATTGGTTGCGAATGCCCTTTTGTGACCGAATTGCGATCGGTTTTTGCGGTCGGGAATTATTTTGCAACCGTTTTTTTGTGACCGAAAAAACTATTGCAACCGATTTTGCGACTAAATTTTCCGATGAAAATCTAGCGACCGAATTTGCGACTGAATCTTATTTGCGACCGGTTTTGTGACCGACCTTTTAGCGATTGAGATTGCAATCAAGTTTTTAGAGACCAGTTTCGTGACTGAAAATTTTACAACTGATTTTACAACTGGAGTGTTAGCGACTGCAATTGAACTTTTCGGGACTGAATTGTTTACTGGCTACATCTCTTTGCGAGAAATTTTGGGTATGAAATTGCAACCAAATTTCTTTACATTTGGGTCTTTACAACCGTTTTAGACTCTTAGTAGAAAAAAAGGTTCTATAGAATTATGTCTTCTATTCTACTATTTATAAATTTCAATACTAGATCAAATAATTCTACAAATTCCCATGATTCTACAATAAGAAATACCAAGAAATTTTGGATAAATCAATAAAAAAATATAAAAATTCATAGAATCTGAGTGTTTGGAAAATAAAACTAGGAAAAATCACAAAAATATGTAACTAGTATTAAGACGCTTTAAGCTTTTCTCCACATTTTCTTTATTGTTGAGAGCATCAACAATCACAACTTTTGCATATTGTCTCTTAAGTAACTGGATCTATGATAATAACTAACAACTTTAGTCGACCCATATACCTGTAATATGCCAATAACATATCATGGAAAAATGAAAGAAAAAAATAATTGCTTGAGTAATGTCAAGCATTAATAGATAGGAAAAGTAGCTGGTCATGAGGTTCATCTGGTTCCCAACATAAGCATATATTACTCCAATACTCCTAATTTCATGTTGTAAAACTAAAGAAAATATCAAGTCACGACTCACGGCTAAACCAACTCACTTTGACTAAACGATTTATATTTCTTAAATACACAGCAAAACAAAATTAATCTCAGCCAACATTTCAAATTGGGATTATAAGAGAAGAGAACAATTTTCTACAAGCACAACCACGGTAAACAAAACAGAAATGAAAATTAAATATATTTATTACAAGAGAATTACACCAAATGATTGAATCTTGTTCACATCCCCTCATGGCATCCAACTCATAACCCAATTGCAATTACACTTTCAGTTTCACAAACAAGAGTACAAGAAAAGGCTAACATAACTTACATAGAAGAACCAAGTAAACTTATGTCCAAGAACTAACTGACCACGCTTTTAAAACCTGTCATATCCATAAGGCCCCAACTCTAACTTCTGCATATACAACAGTTGAAGTGTGAAACGGTTGTGTTGCGAGGGAATTGAACGTATTATACTGAAAAACCTTACCTAGTAATAAAGGTTGCATTGAGAAGTAGCAACGCGAACATGAAGCAACGATGTTGGAAAGTGGAAACGCCTTCATGAGCAACGTTTCCAAAACTCATTTCGGTTGTGACAGTCAGAGAGGACACGGAAGAAGACGAAGCCAAGATAAGCAGGAACTAAGTAGATCTGGCCTTTACGTGGTGCTTGGAAGAGTATGAAAAACTAAGAATCAAGTATGAATTTAAGGAAAGTATTACCAAAATTAAGGACTTTTGAGTTTCTAACCCATTACGGATTGGCGGCAATTATTTTTGGGTAATTCATTTGGAAGGGAATTCAAAATTTTTATCAGTTCTGGGAATTTTAGAGGGAAATTGAATATTTTTCAAAATAACAACAAATAAATGTAAAAACTTTACTAAAATCTCATTATAAATGTTAGAATGAATATTAATTTAAAGTTATATTTAAAATATGTGTTGAAGTGCCTTAAAATGACTAAGTTATGTAATTAAAAAAATAATTCAACTTTGTCCGTGCCTGTGAGCTCCTTCACGTTGCCCCTGGCGCCATGGTGTTGTGGTGTCCGTGTCCATCAGATTCGAATTCATATGATTGAAGCCATAACGCATAACCTTATATTAGGTTGTGCGGATTTTTAAAGAGTCATATTATGTGAGCATGAAACACCCCCCCCCCAAACAACCCAACCCAACATTTTCTACACACACACACATATATATATATATTACTGTTTTAATAGGGTAGTGGCTAGTTAATCCACGTCGCTCTAACTAACGGGTGACTAGTTATCTTACGTGAGAATAACATAGCGCGATAAGTAGCTCTTGCTATGTATCCCACAACACACAACCTAATCATAGATGTTTATTGACTATCATCGGTCCCTATTGAACCCCATTTACGTAAAGTTGTTCTTGTAAACCATCCTAATTAACTTGTTACTTGTTAAGCATAATTAACCAATATTGACACTAATTACTCCTAATTAACCTCCGATGTCAGCTAGGGGTGTGCAAATGAGTCGGATTCAGACCAAATTAGTGATATTCTCATGACCTGGACCCGAACAACTTTGATTTTTCAGGACCATATTTGCAACCGAAACAATTTCAGTCGTTACATCAGCGACCGATCAATCGTAGTCAAAAATTTTGAACTGTTTTTATGACCATATTAGTTTGTGTTTCACTATCTTTTTCTATTTTTAAAACTATAAAAACATATTTGCAACGGAAACAATTTTGGTCGCTACATTTCCAACCGATTATCAACCGAAAAAGTGTGGCCGCTACTTTGGCGACCAAGGTTGTTTCAACCAATTTTGGTAAGAAGATTTGCGACCGATTTTGCAACCAAATTAATTTTTATTTTATTAATTTCTTTTAACTTTTAAATTGGCGACTACCTTTTCAACCGAAATAAATTCGGTCGTTACATTTGCGACCGATTAGCGACTGAAAAAGTTCAATCGCTAATTCTGCAACCGATTTTGTTTTGGTCGCAAATTTTACAAAATAAGGAGTAGGGAGAGAGTTGGTGAATAGATAAGATTGTTAAATTGCAAAAATGTTGGTTATAGTATGTGCATGCTTCACCTTATATAGGTGAAGCATACCATACTATAGGCTTTCATTATATCGGCCTAATGGGATCTAAATACATGGTCTCGTGCCCAGACATACATTAACGAAACCGTAAGCTAGCAAATTACATCGTGAATAGAATAAACAAATACAAAAGACTATTAGACAAAACATGACCCTACACATTTTGAATAAAAATAAGTTGATTTTAGAGTAAGATTATGTACAACGGACTTGGATCTATTGTACCTGATTGCCTATTTATATCAATCAACATCTGGTCACACAGGGTGCCTATCAATACAGTTGTTTCCAATTTCTAGTGTTCCAGAAATTAAAAACTCTACCAATCTGAGCTTGAAATTCCCTTTATGTTTGTGGGGATTTATAATGACATAT
Organism: Bidens hawaiensis; assembly: GCF_021521415.1. Lineage (NCBI taxonomy): Eukaryota > Viridiplantae > Streptophyta > Magnoliopsida > Asterales > Asteraceae > Bidens > Bidens hawaiensis. Next base: position 72,014 of record NW_027505574.1, read on the forward strand.
ATAAAGATTTTGGATTCCCCTACATCCAAAATTTGCCATACATGCACACGTGGGTAAGTGATGTCCTGAACATGAGAAGTTTTTTCCTGTACCATTCAATGGGCCACAATGCACACTTTTATGTTTATATGAAAATAGATATATGTATGCGTATATATTCTCCACTCCAGGTGCTAGATACCCTATTTAAACCTCCATCTGGGCTCCAAGAGTTCATTAAACTTAAAAACTATAGCTTATTAGCCAAGATAAACTAAAGACATGTCCGGCGTTTGGGTGTTTAAGCAAAACGGTGTGGTTCAACTAGTGGATAGTCCTGGAAGTGACTCCTGTCAGGGTTCGGCCCGACGCAAAGTCCTGGTTCATGTGGCAACGAACGAAGTGGTGACTTCATACAATGTGCTGGAAAGAATCCTGTCATCATACGGATGGGAAAGGTACTATGATGATCCTGATTTGTTGCAGTTTCACAAAAGGTCGACTGTGCATCTCATTTCTCTACCTAGAGACTTCAACAAGCTCAAATCGATGAATATTTTCGATATAGTCGTTAAGAACCGCAACATCTTTGAAGTAAGAGATATGTAGTGCCTAGCGAAACTAACAACGGCCATATCTAGTTTGTATAATAACCTGCTTGTCGACTATTGTATTTTCTGGATCAACTACTTTATTATTTGTTTATTTGTTTCCTCTGATTGATTTGAGTGATCGAATGTGTCATTTTCTTGCAAAGTAGGTCCAAGTTTGATTATGGGTTGCCATAATGTTGGAATGCATTATGGAACTCAAATTTGAGTTTTTATTTTTGAAGCTGGGTTTAAGAAGGTAATCTAATTTAGCGCAAGGGTTGTTGGTGCCCATGTATCTGTAAATCTTATTAGTTATGGTATTTTGATATTAAATATTAAAAAATCACGTGTCGCTATATTAAATCGTCTCATTATTCAATTCTGCTTGTATATATTTGTAGAAAAACTAGTATTAAAACCCGCCGCGTTGCGGCGAGGTTAAAACGTATCATATGGTTTCGACAGCTTTTACATTAGCATAAGCCCCACAATAAAAAAAACAAAAAAAAACATTCGCTTTGAATAATAGCTAACAAATCAAAACCGATCTGACGCTAAAATCTGATTCAAATGGAGGTCTTGTCAAAGGACGATCGCACTTTTAATAACATTGAAACCGGATTATGCAAACCAGTTGACTTTTGACTTTAGCTTCACATTTGCCTGTGCTTCATACCAATCCACCTGTTCACTACCGGCGTGTTACATAAACATAAACAAATTAAATACAAAAACCTAAAAAGCAAAATTGTCACAAATCTTTTTGCAATATGCAAACTTGAAACTTTGACTAAACTTGTGAAGGAGAGTGGAGACACCCACATCCTAAAATTTACAAAGAACTGCATATATTTTATCAATTAACTCACAACATTCTTTCAATCAAGAATTTTTTTCATCATTCTTTCAATCAAGAATTTTTTTTCATCCATGATTTCTTTAAAGCATAAATTGCAGAGGCTTTTGGAAATTCAATTTCAAGTGATAATTGTGGTTTTACTTGTATATTATTGTTTTGACCGTGTATAATCACAAAATCAAAGTTATAATCACTTAACCGGGACACAGACAATGAGACTTCAACCCACAATAAGCATTTTACACCAAACGCCCCATAACCACTTTTCTAAACATTAATTGCATATCTAAACACCCTCCTCCTAAAAACCAAAACTTTGAAGAGAAATTCAGTCATCTAGCTGTATAAAAATTTCCTAATTTTGTAAAATGCAAACGAACTTGAATTTAAGGTTTTAATGTTTGCCCACCGACGCGAAAAAATAACCCAAAAACTGTAATGACTGGAACCCCTAATGAATTGTAACCAACATCGAGCCAAAACCACGTTAAGAGAAAAAAAGGGGGGGGGGGGACCAAAATACAATACCTTCAGTTGGGGTTTTTATGCATAATGATGACCGAATAGCCTCGAAGAAACACCTTGATTGTAAACCCATCTTTGTTATTGCAGAACATGAGGGAGTTATAGAAGTTGCCTCAACTTTTTAGTAGGAACTTTTTTAGTAGGAAATTTGCTGCTAGTTTTCTTTTCTTTATCCTGCACAGTGCACACAAATTTCAATTGTTTCTTAAAAATTTTCTACTTCTTATAAGAAAAGAAGGATCATATCAAATGGCATAAGTGGAAACATTTTTAAACCTTGTTCACAAAATAATACTTACCAATATATCACTCTAGAATACATATAGTCCAACATGTCACATGTAGACCAACTGGCTATGGTCTAACCTACAATTGTTTTGTATTCTGCATTTAGAGTAAAGGTCCATTAGTTATTAGAGCAAATACCTTATAGTTGTTTTCATGATGGAATAAAATAGTTTTTATAAAGGTAAATTTGAAAGAAAACTTACACAGGAGGTCTCATAATCCATCCTGAACCGAAGCTTGTGGTTTGGAAACCTACAACAACATCAGCAATTCTAATTTCTTCTAATAATCGTGTAAAAACACGGAAAAGGTATTGATTGATGGATTAAACAACTTACCTATGATATCGGAAAGAAAGTGACAATAGAGGTTGATCGACGGTGGAGAGAGATTGTCAGGAGAGTCCTAGATAGAGAAATTGAACATCGGCGGTCCTCATCCTTCTCGCCTGAAGAGAATCCGGCTAATCTTCCTTCTCCTCCCCTGCCTCCTCTTTCTCTTTTCTTCGGATAAACTCAGCAGCTTCCATTCTCTGTTTCTATCAGATGGTACAACTGATAATGCAAAAACTTAGACGTAATTGTTATATTATAAATATATTCATATATAAAGCAAACAAACCAGAAAACAAATATAATATCTCACGTCGGGTAGGGTGGATCATGAAATGAAAGCAAACATAAACATATAGTGCATCGCAGGATATAAACAAAACGTCTTTCTTTTTTCTCTTTCTTTTATGTATAAAAAATTAAAAATAATACGTACTATTTGAAGTATATATAAGAAAAACAAAAGCAAAGGCAAAAACAATAATAGTAGCAAACTAGGTTAGCAAAAAAGATAGAAGATGACAACAATTTAAAAAAAAGAATCACAAATATATATATATATATATATATAGGATAAGTATCATTACAGAACTGTTAAATTTTTAAGAACTAGTAAATTTATGTACTAACAAACTTGTGATTATATATATATATATATATATATATATATATATATATATATATATAGTTTTGGTATTATTTAAGAACTCTAAAAAAATTAAGAACTCTTAGGAACCCTTAATGTAAGACCCTGTTACCGGTGCCTCACATTTGGACGTTGGATTTACTCATCAACATAGTTCTAATCATCAGAGTTAATCAAAACATACGCGGAATATTAAAACTTTCATAACATTACAATAATAAGTCATAACATGTCTTAAAACATTCATCTTGTCCTTCAAAATCAAAACATAACATAACAAGTCTTCGGATGCCAGACTCTTATTTTTGTGCAATGTGCCCCGCTCAAGCCAGCTGTCTCATTCTACCCACCTGCGTGGATACTAAAAGTCAGCTACGCTGAGTGAGTTCTAGTTAATCAGGTAACGTACAATACGTCTTTACACATTCATATACACGTACCCGAAAGTACATATACATACGTAGTTCTTTACCTTCCTTCATACGTTCATACTATCATACCTTCTTTCTTTCCTTTTATACATACACATATACATACACCTCGTCCTAGAACATTCGCAGATATTATTAGGGTCTGTTCCCTACATCCGCGGATATTATTAGGGTCCGTTCTCTACATTCGTGGATACTATTAGAGTCCGTACCCTACATTCGCGGATATTATTAGGGTCCGTTCCCTTCATTCACGAATACTATTAGGGTCCGTTCCCTTTCTACCATACCTTCCATACCTTTCTATACATTCTTAATTATAACTTCCATAGCACATACATCATTTGTATATCATACATATATATATATCAATCATATCTTTAAACTATCCCTTGACGGTATACGCAATATCCGAAGATCGTTCATGCATCATCAAGCATTCATTCATACATAAATCATATAAAACATACACTTACCATTTAAGGTAAGTATATTAACAAATCATATCGAGTATGCACACAGCCCCGAAAACATAACAAAGAAGTGGGGCAAGAAACTCACCTGAATGCGGTTACGTTCACCGTTTATAGTTATTCCTTTCTTGAGCCGTGCACGGCTAACTATATAATAATTACATGTATCAATTAACTATTACTACCCATAACGTATTTCTATATTTAATTATTACCCTCAACGAACGGGGGTCCGGGGGCAGCGCCCCTGGCAGCGGGGTCTAGGGGCGGCAGCCCCTAGCAGGATCCAAGAGGCAAAGCCCCTGCCTGGGGTCGAGCTGCCAGGTCAGCTTGGAAAAATTTTATTTCCATTAACTGTCTTAACACATTTTCCATTAGGATTTTAATTTGTTATTTAATTCGCTATCTCCTTCGCCATAACGAATTAAGCCTAATTCGTTAACTAATTCGTTACTTTCATAATCTAGTTCGTTAACTGATTCGTCATCTAATCATCATCTGGTTCGTCCTCTGATTCGTTAACTTATCATAACGAGTTGGGCAGGTAACGAATCACTTGATTCGTTATCATTTCATGGCGAACTAGTGGGTAACGAATCACTTGATTCGTCATCTTAGCATAACGAGCTGGGTGATCTAATTCGTTATTTTGTCTTAACGAATGGTTGAACTAATTCGCTATCTGGACATAACGAATTGCATTCTTAGCGAATCATCCCTGTTCTTATCCAGACTTTGACTTAGGGTCAAAGTCAAAATTGCCAAGAACACAGAATAGTCAACATTAATCAGATCTGCAATTTTTTAAACCCTCGTTTCTTAACCAAATATCACGATTTAGGTATCAATGGATTCGGAATTACAGCGCCTACAAATCCTAACCATCAAATCGGTCAAACATCAATGTTTAAGGTGTGAGATTTAGGCATACAGGTTACGGGTTCTTTTAGTTTATCGATTAACATATCAAACGTTAATGGATTTCAGTATTACTTGTTGTGTTTGATTCGTTTTCAACATACAAGAACAGATCTGTGATTTCCCAAACCAATCCGAACCTAAACGAACGATTTCTAATTATAAACGTACCTTAAACGAGTCGAACTATGAACACGGTTAAGCCTTGACGTTGTTTTGGTTCTTCACGACGATTTAGCACCAACGTGATCGGGTTTCCGCCTTCGAATCTCGGCTAGGGTTATAGGATAGTGTTTGTGTGTGTTTTCCAAGGTGTAGGCTATGGTGTAGAGAATGGATAAAAATGGAAAGGTTTAGGGTTTAAGGGGTATTTATACTCCCTTAAGCCATGGACCTAAGGCCCATTCTATTTCTTATTTCATCATCTAAAGTCCAAGCCCTCCTTGTATTAGTTTATTTATTAAAACCGACACACGACACTTCATCGAATAAACAAAATTCCATTTATTTATTATAATCAAAAGTATGATGTTACAAGTCTTCCCCCCTTAAAGAGGTTTCGTCCCCGAAACCTAACTATTACATAATCAAATTCGGGTAAAACTTGCGCATCTCATCCTCAGCTTCCCAAGTAGCATCTGAACCCTTGCGATGCTTCCATATCACTTTCACTAAGGGTATAACCTTGTGACATAGTTGCTTTTCCTTGCGGTCAACTATCTCAATCGGTTGCTCGATGTAATTCAACTGTTCATAAACCTCAATGTCCATTAATGGCACGTGAGACATGTCATAAGCTAGACATTTTCTCAAATGAGAAACATAGAAGATTGAATGAATTCCTTGTAACTCTTCTGGCAAATCAGCTTATAGGCCACTTCACCTACGCGATCTATAATCTTAAACGATCCAATGTACCTCGGAATCAACTTCCCCCTCTTTCTAAAACGGATAATTCCTTTCCAATGAGAGACCTTAAGCATCACATTGTCACCAATGTTAAACTCAATCGGTCGTCGCCGTTTATCAGCATAAGACTTTTGTCGGTCTTGAGCAGCTTTCATTCTTGCTTTAATCTGATCGAACTTTGAAGATGTTTCTTGAACCACATCTAAACTTCCCATCTCCTTCTGACCAATCTCTCCCCAACATACCGGGGTCCTACATCGTCTACCGTAAAGCATCTCAAACGGCGGCATACCAATACTTGAATGGTAGCTGTTGTTATAGGAGAATTCTGCTAGATGCAGATGATCATCCCAACTTCCTCCAAAATCTAGAACGCAAGCACGTAGCATATCCTCAAGGGTTTGGATCGTCCTTTCAGACTGTCCATCTGTTTGAGGATGATACGCCGTACTGATGTTTAATCTTGTTCCCATGGCCTCATGGAACTTCTTCCAAAACCTCGAAGTAAATCGGGTATCTCTATCGAACACGATCGATAGTGGTACACCATGCTTAGATACAACCTCTTTGATGAACAAACTTGCTAACGTTTCTCTGACGAGATGGCCTTTCGTATGAGCAGAAAGTGAGCATTTTTAGTCAAACGGTCCACTATCACCCAGATGGTATCATGATGCTTAGCTGTACGAGGTAGCTTAGTTATGAAATCTATGGTGATGTGTTCCCATTTCCACTCTGGTATCTCTAGAGGCTGCATCTTTCCATAAGGTTTCTGATGCTCTGCCTTGACTTGTAAACAAGTTAAGCACTTACTGACATAATCTACTACATCATTCTTCATTCCCGGCCACCAGCAGTCCTTTTATAAATCTTGATACATCTTAGTGGATACTGGATGAATCGAGTATCTTGACTTATGAGCTTCATCTAAGTTTCGACCTCTGAGATCTCCATGGCGTGGAATCCACATACGATCCGTTCCCTACATTCGCGGATATTATTAGAGTCCGTACCCTACATTCGCGGATATTATTAGGGTCTGTTCCCTTCATTCACGGATACTATTAGGGTCCGTTCCCTTTCTACCATACCTTCCATACCTTTCTATACATTATTAATTATAACTTCCATAGCACATACATCATCTGTATATCATACATATATATATATATATCAATCATATCTTTAAACTATCCCTTGACGGTACACGCAATATCCGAAGATCGTTCATGCATCATCAAGCATTCATTCATACATAAATCGTATAAGACATACACTTACCATTTAAGGTATATTAACAAATCACATCGAGTATGCACACAACCCCGAAAACATAAC